>NC_077227.1:624219060-624521560 GCF_027887165.1 Monodelphis domestica
CCAAATAAGATAACATTGCATTTTGAAATCCTTAAAATTCTATATAAATGTTAGTTAGCCATTACTGCCACTGCCACCACCACCACCCCATCATGAAAAAAAGAAAGCTTTTAGAGGTGATGGGTGGGAATAGGATCAAAGTCATAATTATATGAATTAACTTTGGCAAAAAAAGGGCCATATTCATACCAGGGATTGGAGCAAAGGAAGAAATAATGGAAGGCAATATTGATAGTAATTGAGGTGAAGTATCTGGGAAAAAAGAAAGCTCAAGGCAAAAGGCAATAGTTTTCTCAGTAAAGTATGAGTTGAAGTCTTCTGCTCAGAGAGCTGTGTACAAATGGTATGAGTGGCCTGAGGTGTGGCAATGTGGCATAAAGGGCAATTTTTTTCACTGACTCATTCCTTTGGGGGAAAAAAAAACCTTCAATGAAGTTTTGACTACCTTAAAGGAATAACATCAAATTAAAAATATAACAAATATTATAAAAGACAAAAATAATTACTATTTTCTTTATCTTTTGGCTTTTAAAAAAACTTAAAAGTTCATTAAAAGTTAAAGGCATTGTTTTCAAACATAATTCCAAAATTAAGGTAAATGGGCACATTTAATATAATGATCAATTAATAAATAAACATCTCTCAAGAGCTTACTATGTTTCAGGCATTGTGCTAAGTGCTAGAGATACAAAAAGATGCAAAAGACATGTCTTTGCTCTCAAGGTGTTTACTGTTTAGTGAGGGAGACAACATACAAACAGATGTATAGGAAGCAAGTCATATTCAGGATAAATAGGAAAAAAATTAAAAGAGGGAAGATGCTGGAATTAAGAGGGGTTAGGGAAAGCTTCCCATAGAAGGTGGGATTTTAACTGAGACTTAAAAGAAGTCAGGGAGGTTAGTAGTTAGACTGGAGAGGGAGTTTTCCAGCTGGAGAGATGAAATGTCTCATTCATAAAATAGTAAGGCCAGTGATCAAAGAGTATGTGTCCAAGAGTAAGTTGTAAGAAAACTAGAAAGGTAGGAGGGTACTTGGTTATGAAGGGCTCTGAATGCCAAACAGGATTTTGTATTTGATCCTGGAGGCAAAAAGAAGCCATTGGAGTTTATTGAGTTAGGGGAGGGTGATTCAATTGGACTTGGACTTTAGAAAAACCTCTCTAGTGATTGAATGGAGGATGGAGTGGAGTGGGAAGAGACCTGAGGCAGGCAGATCCACCAGCAGGCTTTATAATCAACTTATAATCAATAATTGAGGCTTGAGATGATAAGGACCAGTACTAAAGTGGTGGCAGTTTCAGAGGACAGAAGTGGGGCATATTCAAGAGATGGAGGCAAAATCAAACAGGCTTGGCAATAGATTGCATATAGGGGTGAGAGACAGTGAAGAATCCAGGATGATTTTGGGGTTATGGGCCAGAGGAACTGAGAGGATGGTGTTGCCCTCTACAGCATTAAGGCAGGTAGGCGTGGGAAGTTTAGAGAAAAAGATATTAAATTCTGTTTTGAATATGTTGAGTTTAAAAGGTCAACTGGACATCCAGTTCAAGTTGTCTGAACGGCAATTGGAGATGTGAGATTGGAGGTCAGAAGAGCATGGGGCAGTAGAGAGATATTTGAAAATCATCAACATAGAGATAGTAATTAAACCTATGGGAACTGTTGAGATCACCAAGGGAAGAAGTATAGAGGGAGAAGAGACGAGGACTCAGGACAGAACCCTAAGGGACACCTACAGTTAGCAGGTCCCTCTCTTATACATTCCCAGAAGCAGACTCACCAAACTTCTGTAGCTTGGTAGTAGGCAGAGGAAACTGTATCTACTCTCAGAACTTGGACCCTCATGGGACAATCCTACACCCTATGAAAAATGATCAACAAGTTCATAGAAGAACTAAAAGTAGCATGTTGAATAGAATCCAAATGCATGAAATACCATTATTGGACAGGGATATTTGGGAAGGCTTCTTGGAAGGCATAATGTCTTAATAGAGCTTTTTTAGAGTAAGACATCATTGGGAAGGGTGGCATTTCAGATGTGCTGAAAAGGAACAGCATGAGCAAAGGCAGAGATAAGAAACTATGCTGTGCATGAAGGACAGGGAATATACAGAGCACAGACTACATGGAAAAGGGACTATAGAAGGGGAAAAGAAAAAGCATCTGGTAATCTCCTATTATGTGCCCTGGCAATGCAAGCACTCTAAATTTCTCATAATGATCTCATATTACATGGAGAAAAGAAAACTATGATGTGACTGGTAACTGGAATATTAGGCAAAAGAGTCTGCACCAGACTTAGAGATTGATTGTGGTGCCACAGCACAAAGCTTAGCATCAGAAGACCTGAAATCAAATCTGATCTCAGATTTAACCCTGAGCAAGTCATTTCATCTCTGCTTCAGTTTCTTCAACTGTAAAATGTGAATAATAGCACCCTACTTCCCAGGGTTGTAGTGAAGATCAAATGAGTTAAATATTTCTGAAGCCCTAAGTAGAATGCCTGGCACACAACAGGCACTTAATATATGATTTTTAACTTCTTTGACTTACCCAGAAGCAATGCAATGTAGAGGCAGGAGCACTGGGTTAGATTTTAAGAGACCTAAGTTCTACTACCAGTTCTGCCATTAACTTGTGACTTGGGACTCAATTTCCTTACTTGCAAAAGGAAAGATTTGGTCCAGATGAGCTTTAGCATTCAAGTCTAACCATATTTGAAATTGTCAATGGCATTCCCTTCCCCCCTCCTGGAGGGCCACAGTTGTTTTTCTTTTAATTTATTTATTTTAAGGTATTTTTCTATGGTTACATGCTTCATGTCCCCCCCTCCTGGAGCTGTCAAACAATTGCACTGGGTAATACATGTATTATCACTGAATACCTATTTCCATAGTATTCATTTTTGTAATAGTCATCTTTTAAAAATCAAGACCCCACATCTAATACTCATATAACCAAGTGACAAATCATATGTTTTTCTCCTATGTTTCTATTCTCACAGTTCTTCCTCTGAATGTGGATAGCGTTCTTTCTCATAAGTCCCTCAGAATTGTCCTGCATCATTGCACTGCTATTAGCAGCAAAGTCATTACACCTGATTGTCCATTAATGTTTCACTTTTTTGTGTACAATGTTCTCCTGGTTCTGCTCCTTTCACTCTGCATCAGTTCATGGAGGTCTTCCCAGTTGTTATAGAATTCAAGTAGTTTATCATGCCTTAGAGCACAATAGCATTCCGTCACCATCATATACCACAATTTGTTCCTCCATTTCCCAATCAAGGGACACTCCCTCAAGGGCCACAGTTTTAAATTTTTGTCTTTGTATCACTAGTGCCAAGAAAATTCCTTACAAGTAGTAAGTTATTAGATGTTCAATGAACTGAAAAGATTTCTAAGCAAAAGGAAATTATTAAGGGAATCTGCAAAAACAGATGACTTTTTGCTGTCATTTCAGGGTGTTAACTACTTGATTAACAATGTTTTCATATCTAATTTGTAAGAAAACCTGCAATAAGAAAACTTGGAAATTAATGATGGAGTTTTAAAGTAAATTCTTATGCACTATATAATAATGTCTAATAGGCTATGTGAAGAAGGGTGAGCTCCAGGGGAAAAGCTTTTCTTCTAAAACTTATTTTAAACAGGAAAATATATCATTTTCAATAATTTGGAAAAACAAAAACCAAAATAAATGCTACATTTACAAATTTGTACATTAGTTGAGAAATCAGGGGAGGAGGGTTTACAATAAAGTCTATGTCTAAAGAACAAATGAAAGCTTACTTTGGCAGGTACTTTATATCAGCTGTTTGGGAAAGGAGAGGAAAATTTCTCAGACAGAAGGAAGAATAGGAAGAACTTGCTTGTTTTGGCTATTCCTTTCCATTTTTTCAACATTCTCTGTCTGCTCTCATATTGTGCATAACACCCACAGATTTCCTAACATGGTGGTATTGTGCCCCACCAGAGAATGCTGTGTGGGTGTAAATAGAGAAGAAGCCCGGTATGTTGGAACTTAAAATTCACATAAGATACTTTTGATGTCATGGAATAAAAGACTGAACAAAATACCACCAACTTTGAATAGTGCATTAAGTTTAAACTTTATTTTAAAGTTAAATTAGAGGAAACATTAAATAAAATCCAATTTTTATCTCTATCAAAAATAAGATAGCAAAATAGAGATTCCTTTATATAATCTTTCAAGTGAGTATATTTCTTAATTTTAGATTTAATGGAAGAGGAGTGTAAAAAAAGAGAAAATAGGATGTTATCAGCATAAATTTATTGTCCTCTTTTACTTTTATCACTATTAGCCAAATCAAAATAACATAGAAATTACATATAATTAGAACCAAAAGATAATTTCCTATTTTTCTTCTTTGTACATATGCTTAGAAAACAATGTTAAACCCTTGACCATAAAAGCTCACAAGTCAGCTTAAAATATCATTATATATTTGATATTTTTGTTGGATTTAATATACTTGGTTTAAAGATCAGTCACTGTTGGATTTTTAAAAATAGTCAGAATCTTACTTGAGGGAAAGAAAAAAGAAAAATACTGTCCTTTATAGGATGATTCATGCTCTTATCTTTTTACTGAGGTTCTTAACCCTGGGTGTGTGTACTTTAAAAAAAATACCTCTATTTCAATATAATTGATTCTTTTTACAATCCTATTTGTTTTATTTTAAAATATTATACTAAGAAGAGATTCAAAGGCTTTACCAAACTGCCAAAGAGGTCCATGACACACACAAAAAGGTTAACCTGATTATATAATGGACAGAGTGCTGACCTTGGTGTCAGAAAGATCTAAGTTTGGATTCTATCGCATAAACTGAAAAGCTGCATGTCCCAGGGCAAGTCATTTAACTGCATTCCACCTGTTTTCTAATATGTAAAACTGTATGATGAAAATGTTAGTTATTTTTTAGGGGGAAAGAGGAGCTCAAAATGGTGAGGAAGATTATTTTTGAACAGCCTGTTTAGAAGTTAAAAAAACAAAACCAAAAATAATTACTAGAAATTTTTTTTGAAAAATAAGGTATAATTTTTACTTTCAAGAAAACCATTTAATTATCTTTTAACTCATATGAAATATTTTTATTATATCTGTCTTTTTTATGAGAAAAAGTGCCACTGTCAAAAATCTACAAATGTGGTATTGACTAAACATATATAAACAGATTGTGTATATATGTATATATATATAAAAGAAAAGTTTTATATGTATTTATATAAAATATGTGAGTATGCATATATTAATGTATAGTATTTGAGAACAGTTCTTAGTTGTTAAATATTATAAGGAGCTATATCTACTCAGTGAGATATTTTAAAAGATTTCTTACAATCATCTACTGCTACTAAATCTACTGAATGGTTGTAGTGAGAGGGGAATATTATATCCACATAATAATTATATTGCTATTTTCATTGTAATTCTCTGAAAATTCTAAGTACTTCTTTCCTTTTTTGTTATGTATTATAGAAGGGAATTATTTGTTCTCTTTGAGTTTACACTTGTGAAAGCAAATCCTTTATTGTTTTTGCCTAGTTGGAGCTAACACTTTGGTTAACAATTACTTAAGTACCCCTACTTAGTACCTCACTAGATTTTGAAGACAGGATTAACTCTTCTTTGTCTACCTTTTGATTGAATCAACAAAAGTTTGAACTAGGTGGAGAAGCTCACAAACAACTTAGAGAATTCACACCCTTAGAAACTCAATCAGTCAGGAATCTGTGAACCCTTCTGATGAGTATTCACTTCTCAAGAAGGTGAGAACTGGTTCCCTCAAACACTTCCCCCTGGACAGTGCTAGACAATTTGGAAGTAGTGATTGGCCCCTGTGAAAAGGAGAAGAGACAAGAGGCCACTATAAAAGGCCCTGAATTTCTGGGTCTGAGAAGGAAGTTGGCTCCAGAAGAAAATGGGCTAAAAGAAGGAGCTCAACTTTAAGAAGGGGGTCAGCTTCAAGAAGAAAGTCAGCCTCAGGAGTCACCTTCAGCTCAAGTCAACATCTTGATCTGCCTCTTGGAGGGAACTTTGGTGAGTGGATAGCTGGTTTTCCCTTCCTGTCTTCTGGAGAGAATTTAATTCCTATTGAAGATCAACAATTCCTGGCTAAATTGAGCACCAGATCAATATTTAGTTAGATGGGTTAATGTCTTCTCCATCCTTTTGTATTTCCCTACTTTCACTCTTTTCACCTCTTTTGTAAATAAAAGCTATTAAAGATCACTTAGACTTTGAGCAATAATACTTTGAATCGGTCAGTGACTGCAATTATTGTTTATAATTTTCATATATTCTAGTCATACCAATGATTTTTGATTCTTACAATAGAAAAGGGAACTTTCCTGGAATCCTATACAATGTTTTAAAATAAATGAAAATCATACAACAAATGTTTTGTTTGTGTTGATTATCCAAGAAAAAAACAAGAGTATATATTATGTTAATGCAAATTAAATTTGAAAAGAACTAAAGGAAAAGCAAACCATAAGGTAACAAGTAAATGAGTAATGTCACTCCAGTGTTGAAACAAAATTCTCCATTCCACACCAAGGTCAATGGATACAATATAAAATATTAAGGTAAAAAAAGAAAACACCACTTTATGGTGAATGAAATTAATTGATATTGTTTTTGGATAAATTACTTACCTAAGATCATTAAGAGCAGCTGAGAAAAGTTAGGGTTTTGCAAACTATTAAAGAGATGCAGGGAGAGGTTGCTTTGATGCTGACATAAGAATATAGTGGTTTATTTAGTTTGTACTTTGAAGTTGCTTTTTGGCAATGGTGTCTATATAATATGAAATCATGATCATAAATATTGTTATGAATGTCTGTCTTGTTTAATTGGGCATATATTATCTATATATGTTATGTGATCTTAGTTATCTGTGGAAACCAATCTCATGGCAAAGGAAGAAATGCAGATCTCTCATTTTTCTGGTGATCAGCACTTTAATGCTATAGCCATTGTTTGTTTGTAATTTTTCTAGAGTTCAAACAAATCAAGGTGTATACTGGCTTGCTCTACTTTATCAATATGTAATTATTAAAAGGAAAAGTTAATATCAACTGCATAACTTTTTACTTAAGTGTTTACAGTTAATTTTTATTACAGATTAAAAGTCAGAAACATTATAAAAACTTAAATATATCCATTTTATGTAATCTGGGAAGAAATAACATCTTCCTCTCCCTTTAATGCTGATTGTCCAAGTATTTTCTTAAGTATGATAAGTAAATATTCTCAAGATAAGTAATGGAAAATCGTTGATTCTGTAGATCCTCAAATAATGATAATAATTGTTATATAAGTTAAACATTTATAAATTATTATCCATACGACAATCCTATGACAAGGATAGCACAAATATTACCCTTATTTACAGATGAGGATGCTAAGGTTCACATAGAGATCTACTCAGAGTGAGAGCCAGCAGTGTTAGAGACAGGACAACACTGGTCCTCTTGAATCTAAGTCCAGCATTCTTTTCACCACGTTGAATTGCTTCTTCAATAAAAGTATTCCTTACCCCAACCCCTAGGCCACTCTATTTGAAAAGAGAATTCCTTACAAAATATATTAACCAGAACAGGCTCAAGGATTCTCATCATCAAATATGGAAATAGAAGATAATCATGTGAATAGTTCACTTGACTTTTTCTCTAATGGGAATGACCTAGAGCTAGCTAGTCTTGAGTTCTCTTTGGCTTCTCTGTAGCCTTTGACATCGAGTATCAATTTCTCCTTGATATATTTTTCTCTCTGGGTTTCCAAGATCTTTATTCTCTTTATTCTCTTCCTATCTATATGACCTCTCTTCTATCTTTTTTTTCTGGATTCTTATCCAGGTCACACCCTCTAACTGTAGGTAGCCCACATGTTACTCTCCTGGGTCTTCCCTACTTCACTTGGAAGGACAGAAGCCTAGCAGTTCCAGATCTTAAACTGTACTATAAATCAGTACAAGCTGGTACTGGCTAAGAAATAGAAGGATGGTTCAATGGAATAGATTAGAAGAAAATAATCTCAGCAATCTAATGTTTGAGAAACCCAAAGATCCTACCTTTTGGGATAAGAACTCACTATTTGACAAAAATTGCTGGGAAAATTAGAAGACAGAATGGCAAAAATTAGTTATAGATCATATCTTATATCCTATACCAAAGTAAAGTAAAAATGGCTCTATGAGCCCTTATTTGTTTGTTTGTTATCCCCCTCAATAAACTATGAGCAAAAAACCATCCTTGCCTGCAAGGGGCTCACAGCAGAACTCTGCAGACAAAATACAAACAGTTATGTACAAACAAGATATACACAAGATGAGAATTGGAGATAATCACAGAAGGAAGGTACATGAAAATTAATTTTTGAAAGAGTATCATTATACTAGCATTACTATCACAATTAAATATAACCATCACCCCTAGGAAATGAATCTTTACTTCATCTGTTCATTTTACAAGTACCTTATGCTTACCTTTTAAGAACAATGAATTGTATTATGTGAATTCTGTATTTTTTGTAGGTCATGTTGTTTAGAGCATACAAGTAATCCTTTAATCTGGAATCAATAGTTTCTTTTAATAGCTATCTTTTGGTAGATATGGATATCATGAAACAGACACACATTTTTAAGTAATTTCAATCATTTTAAGTGAGCAATGAAATTCGATTTTAGTTTTTAATCTCCTCATGGTACAAATGAGAAGAAACCACATAAGGTAAAGGATATTATATAGGATCTAAAAATTACCAGTTGTGTTTTTTATCAATCTGTGGCATTAATTTACTTGCTTACAAAGCAAACTTTTATTTTTTTATCTGTTTCCTCAATTTAAAATGGGGCCACTGCCTACTAATGCAGATTATACAAGATAACTATGAGAATTAGATAAGATGTTAAATTAATGACATTATTAATATTTAATTCTTTGGAAATTGTTGATGCAGTCAAACCTTGATACTCGATCATTCTGGAACTAATTGAATGTATTTTGATGAGAAAAAAAAGTATTTGACATTTGCTAGGCATTCAGCATGCTTGTTAGAACTTGTTGGTGTCCTGATCTCAGGAAGTGCATACCTGCTCTAGCCAAAACTAAGGATCACATGTTAGATTAAGAGTATAAAGAAGAGCTCAACACTGAGGAGCTGCTGGAACTTCAAAGGGAGCAGCAACAGCTAGTGGTGGGGGAGTTTTCTTCAGGTGAGGAGACAAAAGAGAATGCCTCTACTCCATTAATCAAGGAAATGTGTGCAAAATGGGTGGAAGTGCAAAACTTTGTTGAAAAATATCACCCTGATAAAGTTTTAATCTGCAGAATTGTAAATTTGTTAAATGATCAGATAGACTATTTCCCACTTTAGAGGAATTTTGAAACACAGCAAAAATAAACATTGTTGGAGAGGTTTGTGAATTTTACATCTGGGGAATTTCAAACACTGTTCAATGATGATAAGGGACAGAAAAGATTAAGAACTCCAGAAGGTTAATTGCCCTCAGAGACTATGGAAGGGGACTCCTCCTATAGACAATAACATTTCTCGGTCCCATCATCCTCTTAGACATGAACTCCTCCTAATACAGGTAAAGTTAAGTTAAAATTATTTTATTTTATCTAATTACTGTTTTTAATTTATGCATTATTAATTGTTATTTAATTAAATACAATTCCATTAATGTATGTAATGCCTTATAAAATCTGGGTTTTCTGGATATCTTGAACAGATGATTTAAATTTTCATTGTTCATTATGGGAAAAGTTTATCTGATACTCAGCCTGCCTTCTCAAATGAATTAGTGATAGGTGCCACTATATATATTCAAATACTTAAACAGAGAAAGGTCACTAATGTAGATGCCACACAAATAATAAAAATCACAACTCATCTGTGATAACCCACCATATTCAATTTTGTTAAATCAAATATTAATTATCTACTATGTGTAATTCCTCATTCAAAATGCAGTTCAAGTGCCACCTTTTATGCAAAGCCTTTCCTAATTCTCCAAGTACCAGTGCTCCCCTTCCCTAACTACCTTATTTTAATTTTGTATATACTTACATATGTACATCTTATATCCCATAAACTCTTATATAGCAGGGATTATATAACTTTTTCTATCCATATCCCTAGTGCCTGACATAGTAGTGTGTTTAATAAATATTTTGATTGACTGGTTTCAAGGAACCATAATGGAGTTTTGATTACAAAATATGAAATAATCTGTCTCTTTAAAAAATTAAATATGCTTTTCTATAATGGGAAAGGGGAGAGAAAAATGTCTGACATGGTGCCTGCCAAATACTGGATGTTTAATAAATGTTAGTGAGTCAACTGAGAGAATATGTATACATGAATTAATCAATGGAATCTTCTGGATAAATTTCTGGAAGGTCAGAATTCAGGAAAAGTTGAGGAAGGGAGTAAAAAAATGTTCCTGTTCTAAATGTTCATGGGATTTTAGAGTTAGAAATAGAAAGGACATTGGAGGTGATAAATAAATGAAAAAAGCATTTTTAAAAGTGCTTACTATAGGCCACTATTTTAAATGCTATCTATATAATGTGAAGATTGGATTTAGCTATCTCCTGATTATAACAATGAAGATACTTAGCTCTTCCTTTATTGTGAAGATTAAATTGTAATCCCCTGATTTTAACAATGAAGGTACTTAACTCTTCCTTTATTGGGAAGATAGAATTGTAATCCACAATCTATTTTTAGATTTTAATCTACAAAAGGGTGGTAACTCCATATTTTAAGTAGATCTACCCATTTTAACTACAAAAAGGTGTTAAGTAACTACAAAAGGTGAACTAATCAAAAAAGGTGTTAAGTAATCCAAAAAGGTATAATCTAACCAAAGAAGGTGTGAACTAAAGAGTGGGCTGTCCTGGAGAAAAGTGTCTGCTATCATTGGTAGACATGAAATTTAGGGGAGGTGATACAAGAGAAAAATATCTTTAAAAAGAAGACCAGAGACCAGAAGAAGATATAGTCGATTCAAGGAGATTGAAGAGCTCTCTGCCTCGGAAGAGAGACTGGAAGGTAGACACTTGAGGAGCAACCAGAAGATAGACACCCAGACTTCTTTCCACTTAGATGGTCACCATTGGTGAGTGAAAGGCTGACTTAGGACCCTGCCTTTCTGGGAGGTATAAATCTCCAAGAAAGGCCCATCATCTTGAGACTCTTTTCCCTGATGAGGGCCTTAGTATTTCTACCTGGCTCAGAGGAAACTGGAGTTTCTTCTTCTTCTTCTTCTTTCTTCTTCTTCTTCTTCTTCTTCTTCTTCTTCTTCTTCTTCTTCTTCTTCTTCTTCTTCTTCTTCTTCTTCTTCTTCTTCTTCTTCTTCTTCCTTCTTCTTCTTCTTCTTCTTCTTCTTCTTCTTCTTCTTCTTCTTCTTCTTCTTCTTCTTCTTCTTCTTCTTCTTCTTCTTCTTCTTTCTTCTTCTTCTTCTTCTTCTTCTTCTTCTTCTTCTTCTTCTTCTTCTTCTTCTTTCTTCTTCTTCTTCTTCTTCTTCTTCTTCTTCCTTCTTCTTCTTCTTCTTCTTCTTCTTCTTCTTCTTCTTCTTCTTCTTCTTCTTCTTCTTCTTCTTCTTCTTCTTCTTCTTCTTCTTCTTCTTCTTCTTCTTCTTCTTCTTCTTCTTCTTCTTCTTCTTCTTCTTCTTCTTCTTCTCTCTCTTTCTCTCTTTCTCTTTTACTCTCTCTCTCTCTCATTCCTCAATATCTTCCCTCTATTGTAAATAAAACTACCATAAATTCCATTTACTTAGTAATTAATTTTGGGATTTAGAAATTAAATCCCTAGTGACCACCTATATAAATCAACCACAATTAAATTTAACAATAAATAGAAAAGCAAAATAAGCTCTTCTCTCAAGGATCACACTCTAAATAGGCAGTTTAACAAGAGCATGGACAAAAAGTCTTAGAAGGCCTACAGCTCAGGAGCAGACCAGATGCCAGGGACCTGGGGCTCTTAGGGGTCATCCGCAGGTCATAGTATTGCCTGGGGACCTTCAGAGTGTGCCAGCATGTCAGATGGTAGGGGTGAAAAACCTGAGGAAGCCAATGCATGAAGAGGATCAACCATCTTACTAGCTGTACTTGGTGGCTCTTTATCCATAATCCTGAGAGGAATCATATTCTCTCAGCAGGATGAAAAGATCTAGAGGATCCAAGGCAACCCCCAAAGGGAAATAGAAAGTGGACCTGAGGGTCTAAGGCTGTGTTGCTGAACCCAGCTCCCCTCCTCTTCTCCATGTGACCCTGAGGTCACATCCCATCACCCACCCTCCCAGCCCTCTGCCCATCAACCCAATGGGAGAGCTTCCTCCCTCCTCTGTTTGAGAAAGGCAGGGCTTACAGGGTTTGGGTTAGGGTTAGGTTAGGGTTGAAATTTGGGCACTTGGTCTCTGAAAGGTTCCCCATCTCTGGTGTAAGGTGATTGAAAATTCTGGGTTCCTTCTGACAGGGATAAAGATGGGCAGTCAGCATTGAGTCAATATGGGGCAGAGGAATTGTCAGGAAGATGAGAAAGAGGGACACCCCATGCCATTTTGTTCTGCCAAGGGAAAGTAAAGGATGATGGCTGGATAGCTGGCCCAGTGCCCCATGTTCTGTAGATGGTTAGAGGCAAGGGGAGTAGAGATAGTCTAACTATTATTTTACAAGTGAGGAAATTGAGGCTCAATTATATGAACTCTCCATAGTCCCAGAGTGGTCATGTGACAGATCCAGGATTTACCCAAGGCTGCAATGCCACAACCCATAAACAACACTGTCTCATTTTGACCTTCCTTCTTTCCTAACAATTAACAATGATTTAGTTGCCAGCTATGTTTCTGGAACTATAATATGCACCGGAGATACACATATAAATATTAAACAGTGCTTGTCCACAGGCAGATTGTATTCCATTTTGAAAGACATATGCAAAAATATACTGGTCATATGACCAGTAATGTGATAAATTAATCACTTAATCTTGCAAAAAAAATTATGTATACACTTAATAGAGAAATTACATTGAAACCCACACTGTAGAGGACCCTGACAAGATAATAGTCTAATTTTCAACTAATGTTCTAATGTGCAGCTGCCACACTCCTCACAGGGACTTTCAAGCTGACTAAGAAGCTTATGCTTGGACTCGTTTTCAGATGCCTCCTGCTGCAGAGCCACTACCAGCATGTCCTCCCTTTCACAAGGGCAGATACAGATTCTGTTCCATTACAAGAGAAGGAGGAAAGGAAAGAGGAAGACCTACTTAGAACCTCAAAGCTTCCCAGTCTCCCCAACCCTTCAAAAACTGGCAGATGTTGACTTAGCTGTGTCAGGAGAATAAAAGGAGAGCCAAAGGAAGACTTGGGCCAGGAAGCACTATGCCAGGCCTTAAGGAAAGGGGATACAAATCATACATAGAGCCACTTCTCCCAGAAGCTACTCAGATCAGGCATCCAAGAACAATGAACCTTATATTTCTCCAGGAGATATTATAAAGCTTTCTTAACAAATATTACAAGATAAAGGAAAGTGTACCAATGCTTAATGAAGTAAAGAATACTGTTTATTCCCAGGAGAACATAGGACAACAACAAGGAACTTCCAAATTATTCACAAGAGAAATGAAATACATAAAAGAAGAAATAAGGAATGAATAAGATCAGGAAAAATCTAATGCTTGTAGAGAGTTTCTCTAAATAACAAGCAATTACAATAAAATAGTATTTGGAAAACAAAAATACTGATATGATGGAAAGTTTGACAAAGGAAAAGCAAAAGGTAACCACAGGAAGTAAATCTATGAACTTTATTCAAACCAAAGAAATAAATCATGAAGACAGCATCCACAGAGATAATTTAGGGATCACAGGAATTCCAGAAGAAAATGACATGCCAAGAAACCTAAAAAGTCATACAGAAGAGGACTGTATCTGTGCTTTTATTGCCCTAGATGTGAAAACTTCCTCTACTAATGGAGGTGAAGACGTTTACCTCTATCTGGTCTGATCATCTTGGAAGCCTGAAGTATAATCTTTTAAGAGTTGTGCAGGGCACTGGAAAGTGGCCATTTGCCTATTCTCAGATTCACAATATGTGTCTAGAACAAAATTTGAACTATCTTTTGGTTCCAAGGCCAGTTGTTTTTTCTAATAGAGTGGGGAAGCCATTCTTGGAATTATCTTTGGTTAGTCATTCTTCCTTCATGAAGCATAAAAGGTTCAGTCTATGGCAAATTGGTGTTATAAGTTTTACTGGAACTTTTACTATTGCCTATGGTAAAAAGCTGGCAAGTTGCCATGAATGGGGAGGAAAGGAGTAATCTATTTGTCTTCTTAACCTGAAGAACTAGATAGTAATATTTTGGGGATAGTTCCAAATTGCTGTCCAGAGTGACTATACCAATGCAAAGTTCCCCCAGTAGTGCATTGATATATTTGTTTTTCCATAACTCCTCCAACATGCCATTTTTTTCCCTGTTTCTCAGTTGCCAGTTTGATGAGAGTGTTGAACTTTGGTGACTTGTACTTTTTTTTAATGTGCCTATAGAAAAGCTGAATATCTTTACATGAGAACTGTCTATTCATAGCCTGTGACCATATTTTAATTGGGGAATGGTTCCTATTACAAATTTGAATGACATTTGTGTGTTATTTTTGTCAACTTTGTGTGAAGTGGAACCTCAGAGTAGTTTTAATTTGTATTAAAAATTTTTAATGTTTTGGAACATTCTTTTAATATTCTTATTAAAAATTTGAAAATTTTCCTTTGAAAATTGCCTTTTCATATTCTTTGACTTATCAGTAAAAGTTGGCTTTTATGCTTATAAATTTGAATCAGTCTCCTATATATCTTGGAAATGAGACCTTTATGAGAAAAATTTGTGACATAGATTTCTCCCCTAATAACTTGATTCCCTTTTAATTTTAGCTATATTGGTTATATCTGGAGGAAAATTATTCATCATTTTATCTTTTGTGATTCTATTTGGGTTTTTTTTTTGGTGAACTCTTTTCCTATGCATAGGAGTATATGTGATTTTTTTCTTGCTCCTCTATTTTTGTTTATGATGTCAGCCTTTATATTTGGAAGTTATCATGGGCATTATAGTGTGAAATGCTGGTCTATACTTAATTTTTACCCCTTATTGACCATTTTTCCATTATTTCCAGTGAGTTTCTTGACCTTTTGTTCTTCTAGATCAATTTTATTATTATTTTTTCTAACTCTACAAATCAGAGCTTTTTGGTAGTTTAATCAGTATGATATTGAATAAGCAAATTAATTTGAATAGAATCATAATTTTCATTATGTTGACTTAGCCTACCCCAAAGCAATGAACATTTTTCCAATTATTTAGTTATGTCTTTATTTGTATAAAGAGTGTTTTATAGTCATGTTCAGATAATGCCTATGTGAGTTTTGGCAGGGAGATTTCTAAGCATTTTATACATTATGTAGTTATTTTAAATAGAATTTTTCTTTATATCTCTTCCTGCTGGGCTCAGCCATCTAAGCTTGACCCAGGTCATCTTGTTTTGGTACATAGCCCCAGGTGGCTAGTCAGTCCCTTCTCTGGAAGGGTCTACATGGTACCCTCCTGGATTGACCATATTCCCAGTATTCACTGACTTCTCTGTCTTCTTAGGATGACCTGGTCTAGGAAAATTTTCTATGATCCCCCCCCCCCTGGGATTTCTTGATAAATACTTATTCTACTATATTTTCTTAGTCTTTACAGAATAATTTTTGGGGAGAGTCTGGCTATATTGCTTCTTCCTACTTTGCCATTGTAGCTGGTCTCTCCCATGAATTTACTTATGTCTATTCAAATGATTCCTATATCTACAGATCTAGCCCTAACCAATTTCCTGAGCTCCAGTGTTATACTGCCAACAGTCTATTTAACATTTTAAGCAGGGTGTCCCAAAGGCATATCATTCTCAATGAACAAGACAGGACTTATCATCTTAGACTTAGAGCTAGAAGATATCTCAAAAGTCATATCTCCTTCAAGTCTCTCTTATAAATGGGGAGCTAAAGTCAAGATGTTAAATGACTTTCCCAAGGTCACAGCTGCAGATTAAATTTGAACCCAGATTCTTTGCCTGCAAACTCTGGACTCTTACCACTGTGCAGTGTTGCTAGATGAGAACTGTTATGTTTAAATTTGATCTTGTATTGATTACGGTTAGTTGATTGTTAGATGGTATAGATTCCACTAAAGCTGCTGGGGTCTAGCTGGTTCTGGCAGTAGATAAAACTGACTGGAGACGAATTACTACAAAACCCATTTATTAATAACTATGAGAATATCAGGGACAGAATAAGGAAATAGAAATCAATTAGGAGATATATAGCCCTAAAACTAAGATTTCTAACTGAATCCCCAAACCTGTCTGTCCTTTAGGGGACTTTTTCTTGCCTGAAGAAATCAGACCTAACTCGACTACACTGACTGTCTAAAGATGATAATTAACTTACTAAGTCGATTTTAATTTATAAATCTTTTATCTCCTTAAAATAAATATATAAACTTCGCAGCTCTCTCTCCAGTCAGAGATCCATCCGCCTGTCAGTTTTCACAGACACTGCTCTCTGCTGCCTCCTACGGTGTTCCAGGGAACACTCTTTGTCACTTGAATTCAGTTGAATACAGAAGGAAAAGCACTAGCCTCGAGGAGAAAGGAATCTTGTCAAAAAGTAAAATGTGAACTGTATTAAAGGGAATCAGGAGAGAAATGCGAGGGTGGACATGTTTTACAAAGATAACTACCACCAAATCCTTCAAAGATTGAAAGAGGAAATTCCCGAACACCTATTCCCAAGAGGAAAACTCCCAAGAGTGAACCGTTATCCACAACAGTCCTTTCCAAGGGGTTTCTGGGAATTCTTCTTAAGGAACCCCCAGAACATTCCTCTCTCTCTTAAGACGAATCTTTAAAACTCTTTCCCTAAGCTGGAAATACTTTTAAGCAGCCCTTGTTCTTTAATTAATCTAATTAACTAATTAATCCTTATAGAACCAAGGACGCAACTAATTCCAAATGAGCAAGTCCTTTGACTGCTTTCTCATTCACAAACATTCCATTCTGTTATCATCTTGCCATTTCCACTTTTATATCATCTCTCACATCTATCCCTTCCCCTCCATTCACAGTCCCTGCCTGGTGTACTCACTGCCTTATCCCTGGACTATTGCTATAGCTTTCTGTTGGGTCTCCCATTTCTACTGTATCCTCCCCTCAGATGCCAAAGTGATTTTCCTAAAGTAAAGATCTTTTGTCATCTCCTGACTAAGCAAACTTCAATGGCTCCCTCTTACCTCCAGGATCAAATACAAAATGCTATGACTGACATTTAAAGCCTTTTATAACCTGCCCCCTTCCTAGCTTTCCGCTTATTTTATTATTTAGTCCTCTTCACATATTTTGTAATCCAGTTATAATGGTTTACTTGTTTGTTTGGGAAATTAGGTGACAGTGAATAAAGCATCGGGCATGTGGTCAGGAAGATCAGAGTTTCAGGGCTCCCTCAGATACTTACTAGTCATGCAATTCTGGGAAAATTACTTAATCTATAATTAATAACCCCTATCTTCTGGGGTTGTTGTGAGGATAAAGTGAAATATTTATCATAAAGTGCTTTGCAAGTCTTAAAGCATCATATAAATGTTATTATCATTATTATTACTCTAGTGTTGGTGAAACTTTTCAAAACCATGTGCCCAAACTGCAACTTCAAGCTGCCTGTGAACCCCCCCCCACACACACACACATTACTCCAGAGAGTGGAGGAAGTGCTTGCATTGGGAAGCTGGGGGCAAAAAATGTCCTGCGGTGTAAGGGGGAACAGAGCAGCCCCCTTCATGCCATCCCGACATTTGTGCCACAGTTTCACTAGCATGGCTATACTCTGTCTCCCAACGGTGTATTTTCCCTGTCTCTCATGCTTGGGGATGTCCTCCCTCACCTTTCTCTCCTGATTCCCTTTAATACAGTTCAAATTTTACTTTTTGACAAGATTCCTTTCTCCTCGAGGCTAGTGCTTTTCCTTCTGTATTTATACTATTATTTGTATGCTATCTTCATCATTAGAATGGGAGCAGCTTGCAGACAGGAATCCATCCTACTTAGTATAATGCCTGGTACATATAAAGTATACTCATTCAACCATTAATGGAACATATACATATATGCACACACATATATCTTGAACAGACTGCAAATGGATAGCAAGTCTACATTACCTATATGCATATGCCCACATACATACATATATACACATATGTGTGTATGTATCTCTCCTCCTCTACAATAGTGATGTGTAGGGGTGTGTGAGTACTCACTGGTGAACCTGAGATGCCAATCTAACTGCACATTGTAATCTGAAGAGTAGACATGTTTATTTATTTGACTTTTCCTATGCACATAATTAGACCAAGCTTTTTGAATATGGTTGGGTTTTGACTATGAATATTTTATTTTAGAAGTCCAGTAACATTCTGGGTCTTGAAGATCAGCACAAGATCCTCTACAAATATGAATATTTGAAATGATACTCTGTTTACAGGGAGTTCATCTTCAATTTGGGCTCTGTGCAAGTGGCAAGTGACTTTGGTGAATATGTGTCTCTATTTCATGTCTCATCTAATATTAGTGATCAGAACATTCATGACAAAGCTATTTTAGCCAACATATCTTTCAAGAAATCTTGGATAATATTGGTATAGAGATATAACCTTTTTTACTTTTTATTTTATTTTTATTTTGTATTTTTTGTATTTTTTAAATTTGTATTGTTTATTATTTATTTTATTTTAAATTAATTAATTTAGAATTTTTTCCATGTTTGTGTGATTCATGTTCTTTTCCTCCCCTCCTCCCTCCCCTCTCCCAGGGTCAACAGAAATATAAGCTTTTCAAGATTAACAGATGGTCTCACTTTTTGTATTTCAATCCTTAGCACCTAGTATAGTGTCCATCACAAAGGACCAGCTACTTAATGAATAAATGAAAATGTATTTATTGGTGTTCACTATGTCCAAAACACTGTGCTTTGGTGGCAAAAAAACTTTCTTTCTGGTTCTTTAGTACCTGTGATTACTAAAAGGGGAAGTTGTAGCATGGACAGAGGCTGCTGAAAGTAATTTCTATATGGATTATTCCTCTGAATGGCAGCTAAGGAAGTTGGCCTGGAATCAAGGCCAGTAGAGGGGGCAGATGGGAGGGTAACTGCTATTCCTCATATTCTTCAACTTAATAGCTCAAAAGTTACTGCTGACCAAATGTTGGTATTGGTGGTGACAAAAGTGGTAGCTCTTCCTCCATAGATTACTGTTCATTAGAAGATCAATATACATTGGAAATTGATTGATTTTGTATATGGCAAACACTTGGCTGGGTGATAGCACTTAAGGAGGTTCTTTGCTCTATCATCAAATACTTTTATGTAGTCATCAAAAATAGGCATCTACATATGTATCAGTAACTTCTTTGATAAGGAAGGATAGGGAGCAGATAAGTATTTGCAAGTAATTCCACTGTGTGTTTCATCTTCTCTATCAAACAACTGATGAACATTTCTTAAATACGCCCAACTTCTCTCCTCTGACATTTCCACCACCCTATTGCTGTCCCTTATCACTTCACAGTTAGGCTATTACAATAGCTCAATTATAAGTCTTCTTACCTCAAGTCCCCCCATTATGATCCATCCTCCATTCAGCCACTAAAGAATTTTCCTAAAATGGAGGTCCAACTATTTTACCTCCCTACTCAATAAACTCTTATTATTGTTCAGTTGTTTAAATCATGGCCAACTCTTTGTGATTCCATCTTGGGATTTTCTTGGCAAAGATACTGGAATGGTGAAAAAAGTAAGTTGTTTCAGTTATAAAGATGTTAAGTTGTTAACTCAATTGTGTCTATCTGGGTCAGGCTGGTAGGCCAGACTGGAAGGTCTCAGACCTAACTTTGAGATAAATGCAATCTGCCTTGTTTTTAATATAACCAAAGAGTCTATTTTGAAAGGATTGAAACAAGGAAGGGAAGGAGGGCCAATGGAAATTCCCTAAACTATAATTCACTAGATCTCTTCCCCCAAATACTATGAATCCCTCACAGGACTCCCTTCTGTTCTTCAAATCTGCCTCTCTACTCTGTCTCTGAACCCCAATATTCCTATCTAGATTTCCTGTCTATGGACTTTCCAAAACAGTTTGGTAGAGAAATATAGTTCAAGATGCTTTAATAGGTTGGTGACAGAATGGCAAAGTCACTCTCAGGGGCTCCAGCCCAGAGGCTGAAGGTTTCCCTTGATAACAAACAGTTGGTAACTTTTCAGATTGGCTTCTTCTCAGTAATTCAGTTATAAATCTGAAACTGGAAACAGGAACACAGGAGGAAGCCACAGATGTAATCCGGTGAATAAAATCTTTCTTGAAGACCAAATGATGAGTTGAGAAGAACCTCAGAGGCAGGGTTCAACGGCTTCCCACAGAAAGTCAGTTAGTCCCCTCTGACAGGAAGAGATCTCTTCCCTCAGTTCTAGAAAGACAGGAACCAAAAAGAGACTTTCAGTACATGGGTCTTTCTTATAAAAATCCCTAATAGTCCTTGGAACTTTATCCTTGTGTTCCATTCATGAGCTGCATGAGCCAACCTAGATTGCAAAAGCAAGCTTCTGCACTTTGCACACTTCTCCTTTCTCTATATTTTAATTGTGAGTTCTCATTTCCTTCTTTCCTTCTCCATCTCATTTTACATACGAGGACCAATAGACTCTAGTGACTCCTTATTGACTCCTGGATTTCATATTTATGAAATGCTATATCTTTATAAGCTAGATCTCACCATCTCCACTTTTCCAGTCTTCTTACATCTCACTCTCTAACATATGCTTTCCAAGGTAATGATGCAGGCATCCTGGATGTTCTATGAAAAACAAAACAAAACACTCTATCTCTGGGTTCCAAGCATTTTCTCTGGTTGGCCCTTATGTCTGGAATATATCCTTCCTTTATTCTACCTAATGACCTCTCTAGCTTCCTTTAAAAACCAACTAAAATTCTTTCTTTAACTGGAAGTCTTCTCCAACCCCTTTTAATTCTAGTGACTTCCCTTTGTTAATTATTTCCTTTTTATCTTGCATATAGCTTGCTCAGTATATACGTGTTTGCATTTTGTCTCCTCCATTAGATTGTAAGCTCCTCAAGGGCAAGAATTATCTGTTGCCTCTTTTTGTAACCCCATCACTTAACATCATGCCAAGAACACAGCAGCTACTTAATAAATCTTTACTGACTGACTTTTGCTCTCCTTCGCTTAGGTATTAAGATTGTATTTTTGTCAAAGAAGGAAACTGATAGAACACCTTTCTCTATTTTTTTCAAAGAGCTTATGTAGTATTATAATGAATTGTTCTTCAAATGCCAGGAAGGTCTCCTAGAAAAACATGACAGGGCAAAAATCCCCTTAAAATATAATTAAAGAAACAATAGGATTAAACTGCCCAGAATTTCTGGACATAGAAAGTGCAATTCCAATTGAAAAAATTAGCAGATCACCTTCAGGAAAAAAAAAAATCCAAGACTGTGAATTCCAAGGCACATAATTGTTTTAATAATTCTATTTAGAAACAAGAAGTTCTGCTGGCTTTCCTGAAAGGGACCTGAAAATACAAAGAAAAGAGCATTTGCACAATGTAAAACTATCTGCACCCACTAGAAAAAGGAAGAGGGAGTAGAAAGTGTTCTGAGGAGCACTAAAACTCAGGCTGTGTCCCAGGGTGACTTATTCTACAAATTAGTGCTTAACTAAAGAGGATAAAAAATGAATATAAAATACTTTTTTTAAAAGCTTGAGGCATTAAAAAAAACCAGAAGTAAGGAAATTATTTGTTTCTCAAATACCCCAAACAATAGAAATGCATGAATGAATAAATGTACACACCAACAGCAACCAAAAGATAACAGAAAGACAAAAGACTTCTTAAAAAGTAAGCAAGGAAGAGAGATGAATGTGGAAACTAACAGTGAAGAGGTGAATAGAACTTGGGGAAACCCTGCATACAAGTGAATCCTTTTGTGGACTACATTACGACATGGGAAGGTATATGAAATGGTTGTGGAAGAAAAGGATAGGGAGGAGTGAGAGATAAAGCAGGATCAAAGACTAGCAATGAAGGAAAAGTACCTCTGATGTTTTTGAAAGAGAAGAACCTGTAGGGAAATGGGTAAGGAGGGAGGAAAGATAGAAAAGAGGAAAGTAATGAGATAAGATGGAGTTCCATTGATGAATGTTTCTATGGGTGAAGGGAGATGAGGACCTTATAGTAGATGAGGCCTTGGGGATTTGGTGACTGAAAAATCTACTTGTCCTACATGAAAGTGAGTTGGAACCTCTGGTGGCAACTGGTTCTTAGAAGAGTGGGAGATCATAGACACACGGAGGAAATTTCTTTTATTTTTTCTATTTTTTAATTTACTTTTTGTTATCAAAGACAATGTCCAGAAACATTAAATACTAAAGAATTTGTTAATGGCATTGTTTTACAAAAGTTCCTAATGGAGGGTGAATAGTTTATTTTCAGATGTATCCTTCACTTATTAATGATGAGGTGATGAATCAATGCAATTACTTTAAAAAAAAACTTGTAAAGAAAAGAACATCTAATTCTCATTTTGAATCTGTTAGTCGGGGCAGGTTTGGTGGTCATGGCACCACCACTAATGGAGGAAATTTCTAAATAAATATAGGAGGAGAAAAAAGTCAACAAGAGAGAGTATAGTGGGAGGGGAAGTGCATTAGGACAATGTCTTCTCTCACACCAAGCAATAATAGTGGTTCTCTGAGAGTAAGGTCCAATGGAAAAAGATAATGTATGGGATAAGACCTACAAGGAAGTGGCAGGTGCCTAGAGGACAGAGCCTAAAATAAACACCATGAAAGTTTTGATATCATGAAGAATAAAGAGAAAAGAGAGAGACCAGGTTATACCAGGGATCATGAATCAGAGAAAGAGAGTATAAACAGAAAGAAAAGATGGATAATGAAGGGACTGAAAGAAATCCTTTTTGGGAAAGGGCACAAAAAATGAAAAAGCAAATACAGAACAAGAATAGCTGGAAGAGAGGAGAGAGAGGATAAATCTACCTGGGAGGAAAATAAAGGAGGAAAAATATGTAACCAGATAATAGCAAGAGAGAAAAATTAATAAAGAAAAACCATAAGGGAAAGGGGGTAACAAGTAAAAAGAGGATGAGTGGGAAGGGGAAGAAAGCTAGTGGGAATAGGCATTTTGTCAATATATATCTGTGGGACAGATTTTCCTCTAAGTACTGCTTTAGCTGCATCCTAGAAATTCTTGCATGTTATTTCATAATTATCATTTTTATAGAGTTACTATTTGCTATGATTTGTTCTGTGACTCATTCAAGATGCCACTGTCAAGCCCCCATTTGTTCCTGTATCTTTTGTTTCTGCTATCTGAACTAATTCTTTTCTCTTTACACTATGGTTTGTAAAGGTTGTATTGACTAATTCTTCATTTTTACATTTATTTGCAATATCTCTCTGACCTCTTAAGTAATCAATTAAAAAAAGTCCATCCAGTATGAATATGCATATTCTTTTTGTTATCCTACTTAGAAGACATCACAAGTCTTTTAACTCTAGTTCTTCAGAAATTTGTTCAGTTCTATATTTTTCCTTTTGTTTATATTTCTGTTACACTTATCTAAAACTGGTATGATACTGAAGTCTCCTGTCACTATTGGGTTACTATGTCTTCTTCAATCTGATATTTCCATTAAGAATTTGGATGCTAAGCATTTGAACAGTATAAGTTTATTAGTAATATTGCTTTGTTGTTTTTGGTCCCTTTCAGCATAGTTTCTCTTTATCCTTTTCTATTTTTTTAATGTAAATTAAATTTTATTAAATTTTTTATTTAAAAAATTTTAAATTTGATGTTCCAAGGGGTGGAGTCAAGATGGTGGTATAGAGGCAGTGAAGGTTCAGACCTCTGAAAACCCTTCCTTACTGATTACAAACTACACTGGAAGGGTAAAGAGGTTGGAGATAGGAAATAATCAATTCTTATGTGCATTGAAATTAACTCAAAGAGGGAAGAACAATCAAATACATAGGTGCAGAGAATTGATTTGTGCCCTATAGGGAAGTAGAAGGGTAACAAATGTACTCGTGGGGATAGAAACAGTACAAGGGAGAGAGAGGGCGGGGGGGGGTATTTTAAAAATACTGTAAAGAAAGTAAGAGGGGAATAAGAAGGGAGGGGGTAGAAAGGGAAGTAAAATAAGGGTGGGAATTAGGGGGACTGATTAAAAACAAAACATTGGTATTAAAGGAAATAATGACAGAAGAAAAGGCTGGACTACGAGTGGAAATCAAAATGGTGGGAAATACACAGCTGGTAATCATAACTGTGAATGTGAATAGAATGAACTCACCTATAAAACACAAGTAAATAGCAGAGTGGATTAGAAACCAAAACCCTACCATAAACTGTCTACAAGAAACACACATGAGGAAGGTAGACACACATAGGGTAAAAGTTAGAGGATGGAGCCAAATCTATTGGGCATCAACTGAGAAAAAGAAGGTAGGAGTCCCAATCATGATATCTGACAAAGCTAATATAAAAAAAGATCTAGTCAAAAGAGATATGGAAGGTAATTACATCCTGATAAAAAGGAGTATAGACAATGAAGAAATATCAGTACTCAACATGTATGTACCAAATGGCATAGCATCCAGATTTCTACAGGAGAAACTAGTAGACCTCAAGGATGAAATAGATAGAAAAACTATACTAGTAGGAGACCTGATCTTTCCTCTATCAGAACTACATGAATCAAACAAAAAAAAAAATAAAAAAGAGGTAAGAGAAGTGAATGAAATCTTAGAAAAATTAGAGTTAATATGTGGAGAAAAACAAATAGGGACAAAAAGGAATACACCTTCTTTTCAGAAGTACATGGTACATTCACAAATATTGACCATATAGTAGGGCATAAAAACATTTCAAACAAGTGCAAAAGAGCAGATATAATAAATGCAACCTTCTCAGATCACAATGCAATGAAAATAATAATTAGTAAGGGTACATGGAGAGGCAAATCAAAAATTAATTGGAAATTAAACAAGATGATTTTCCAAAATTGGTTAGTTAGAGAACAAATCATAGAAACAATTAATAATTTCATTGAAGAAAATGACAATGATGAGACATCCTTTCAAAATCTATGGGATGTAGCCAAAGCAATACTCAGGGGGAAATTTATATCCTTGAGTTCATATAGTAACAAATTAGGAAGGGCAGAAGTCAATGAATTGGGTAGGCAAATTGAAAAACTAGAAAGTGAACAAATTAAAAATCCTCAGATGAAGACCAAATTAGAGATCCTAAAAATCAAAGGATAAATTAATAAAATTGCAAGTGAAAGAACTATTGAATTAATAAATAAGGTTAGAAGCTGGTACTTTGAAAAAACAAATAAAGCAAAGTATTGGTCAATCCAATTAAAAAAAGGAAAGAAGAAAATCAAATTGACAGTATCCAAGATGAAAAGGGAGACCTCACTTCTAATGAAGAGGAAATTAAGGCAATCATTAAAAATTATTATGCCCAATTATATGGCAATAAATATGGAAATCTAGGTGATATGGATGATTATTTACAAAAAATATAAATTGCCTAGACTAACAGAGGAAGTAATAGACTACCTAAACAACCCCATATCAGAAAAAAGAAATTGAACAAGCCATCAAAGAACTCCCTAAGAAAAAATCCCCAGGTCCAGATGGATTCACAAATGAATTCTATCAAACATTCAAAGAACAACTAATCCCAATATTATACAAACTATTTGACAGAATAAGGAAAAAAGGAGTTCTACCAAATTCCTTTTATGACACAAATATGGTACTGATTCCAAAGCCAGGCAGGTCAAAAACAGAGAAAGAAAACTACAGACCAATCTCCTTAATGAATATAGATGCAAAAATCTTTTTAGAGAATAGGGAAACCTATCCCTCTTACCTTACCCTCCATCCTTGTCCTGTCTTCCCCAAATAAACCTTTACTTGAGTTAAAGAAGAGAAAAGAGTATTTTCTCTAAAGCATCATAGTTCACACTGAGTGAAACTGAAGAAAGGTGGGAGGAGGAAGCTGAAAAGCTTCTGAAGAGAGGAGGAAATGGGAGGTACAGAGAGGAAGCAAAGGCAAACGTTGATCCATTAGTTATTTAGTATCAATCAATATACACCCTCAGGAATTACTATCTATTATAGATTGGCACCCCTAAAAGACTGAGTTTACAATCCCTTAGAAACAACAGTAGGAAAGATGTTTAAGCAAATTACCTGTGGAGCTGTGGTATTAACAGCCATTATTGGATTCTGGGTCTACAATATATTCTACAGCAAAATGATCCACATGATATTTGATTCTCTGGATTATATTGGCAACACTACCATGTTTATATTACAGTTGTCATTTCATAGTTTCATATGAAACCATACTATGGCAGATCTTGACTCAAGTGTATATCATCTTTATGGAAGCTTTACAGACTGTAACCTATTTGAGAAATATATTTAGATTTGTTATCCCCCAAAAGGCAGAAATGATATTAGTAGATAATAAACTGGAAAACATTATTAAGAAATTGTTTGAGGAATTGATCAAGAAAAAGGATTATATCTGATTAAAGACAAGAACAACGGCCAGGCAGATAGTGCACTCCCCACAAAAAGAGAGAAAGGCAAAGAAATCAAAGGTCAATGCTAAGGGAAATGAAAATGTCAAGGACACCAAGTCTGACAGTGAACCAGAAAAAAAAATTGTCCATTAAAGGAGGTCACCAAGCTTTCAAGTGCAGTGGGTGGCTACAATCTAAAGTGCACAGACAGTTTACATCGCAGGAATTTGAATCCCTGAAAAGACATTTTCCAAACTTCATGGAACAACCTTTTAAAACACAGAAAGAACTGAAACATGATTTTAGGATCTTTGGCCCAGACTTTGAAGATGTAGAGCTTCTCCTCTCTGAACTGTTTAGTCCCTATGAGAAAATGCAATTCCTTGAAAAGACCAGGACTTATAACAACTTAACTAGTTGGCCAACTGAGGAGCAAAGAGAAGATCTAGATTTTGCAAATCCAACTAGCATGTCCTACTTAAGAAAATGTAGGGAAGATTTACTCCAGGCTATAAAGCAATGTTGCTCAAAGCCTAATGCATGGGTTAGATTTGATAAACTCTTGCAAAACAAAGGGGAACATCCAGCCACATTCATTGATCTTCTCTCAGAAATGACAGAATTGATTTTGGGTCTAGAGGCTACTAGTGAGGAGTCTTCTAGTCACGTCCGAAGACAGTTTTTAAAGGGTTGCACACCTCACTTAAAAAAAATAAACTTTTTAAAACACTATTTCCCTAGATATGACACTGTCAGTCTGATTGAACTATGTGAAACAGCTAGTTACCTCTATGATAATCATTCAGAACAGAACAAACAAATGCAAGACTTAAAAGATGAATTAGAGATAACAGAGAAAACTCTAAAGTAAAAGGAGATAGAGGAAATCAAGAAACTTAACATGGTTAGGACTTATACAAAATCTAGTTATAAAACAAAACCAGTGCCAAGAGAAACAAGGCAATGCTTCTTCTGCCACAAGAGAGGACACTTGATAAATTGTTTTTTGAAGAAGAAATATGAAGTCAATGACAACAAGACTACACAGAATAGATACAGGGAACAAAATTCCACTTGCTGTTCTCATTGTAAGCTAAAATCCACTAAGCAAGCAAATGATTTAGAAAAGATGCAAAATGCCATTAAATCGGGAGCCAAACCTAAGTATTCAGACATGGTTAGGAAAGAATTATGAAGCTAGGCTATGATGTATATAGTTTGATACATGGAGATAGAAGAGATAGTGAAAAAGAGGCTTCTATTAAAATTAGGAGGAAAAAGATGATAAACATTGAGAAACTTGGAAGAGAAAGGCATAGACAAGTAATAGAAATAGATGAAGAGATTAAATAAATAATTTCTCAAATGTCAACTGAAATAAATGAGAGACTTTGAGAAAGTATGTATAGTAACCACACAAGAAAAATGTACAAATGAAGTCAAATCATTATTAAAGGACTTTTTCCAGTGCAGAGTGGGCTCTGGGATTGAATTTTGTTGAAGTAAAAGACAGAAAAAGAAAAAATTCAAGTAAGAGTTAGTGAAAGATACAGAGAAACAAAATTTCAATTCCCTACAGGTTACTGTTGCTAGAGACATAAATGCTTTGAAGCCATTCACAGATTTGCATGATATCCCAACAAATTCAGTTAATTCTTCCAATAGTTATATGGCAAAGGTACCCTTAGAAAATACATCTAATTTGAATCCTAGAGCTGAAATATTCCATCCATCAATGATTGATTTAGAGAATACAAAATTAACTGAAAATGGAGCTGACATTTCATTTGAAAACAATAATCCTGTTCAAAGTAATGGAAGTGACATGACAATTAAATTTGAAAAGGGGAATGGAATGGAAGTCTTAGTAACTGAAGGAACAACCAAAGATTCAAATGGCAGACTTGGAGCCAACATTCTAAGTGGCAGAGGGGAATCTGGCTAAAGAAACTTATATGAAATATGCAACAGCTATGATTTAAAGTCATGTTCCACTGTAGTAGAGAATATAATCTCAAATGAAGACTTTGTTGGAAATGAATTAAATCTAAAAGAATTAACTGATCTACATATGCAGCTGGCGTCTATAGTTAGGTTCTTTTTTTGTTTTGTTTTCTCATCTTTTTTTCTCTAAATTTTAGCAGTCAAACCAAAAGACTTAATTGTTAATTTTATGTTTGAGTTAGGCTTTGTTCCCAGAATGTAGGTGGGTGATGCCTCAAGTTTCAGGATATTTTGTGCTTATTATTTCCTGAGCCCTACTTAGTTCTTTTATTTTCTATAATCTAGGGCCAGGTGTAATCCCTGCTTCACCCACCTCAACTTGTAGTCTGTGATTGACCTTAGATGCTCCAAATAGAAACTACTATCCCTGTTGTTCTGTCACTACAAGCAGACAGCTTGCCTTCCTGCTGGGATATCAGCCAAAGGCTCCATTCTCCTGTAGGTGGCCTCAGCCAGCAGGGTCCCAGGTCTTCCCAAGTATATTCACCTGCCTGAGCTCCCTTATCATTCCTTATCGAGCTGAAGTTTAGGATAAAGCTGGTGTCTGGTAAACATGCCTGGGTGCTAAAAGTCCTTCCCCATTCAGTGGTCAACCCTTAAGGGTGGGCTAGTGGAGATTCCTGGAGCAAGGGCTGTAGCCCAAACAGCTGATCCTGGGGCCCACTGCCCTTTGACCTCACAGGTAAACTACCACCAGGGTAGAGATTCCTAGGTCATTCAGACAAGATAAGGCTCCCCCCACCCCTGCCCCCAGGCCTTGTGGTATTTTGATTCCTTGGTGTTTGCTCCAAGCTACTTGCAACACTAGAGAATACCCAAGTTCCAAGATCCTTATTCCTGGCTACTCTGCTTCACTCCCAACTCTCTCTCTCTCTCTCTCTCTCTCTCTCTCTCTCTCTCTCTCTCTCTCTCTCTCTCTCTCTCTTCATTTTTAGCATCATTTCTCTGGAGTTGTTTCTGATTGTAGGACATTTGGAGAGTACAGAAGTCTCATGCCCTACTCTACCATGTTCCTACAATCCTCTCTCCTCAGAATTCTTGTTTAGCTTGTGTCCAACCTGTATTTTTCTCTGAGGCTTTTGACTATTAATATTTTCAAATTGTTTTCTTCAATGACTACTAAGAGTGGTAGCTCCTTAAGGACTTGGGCTGTCTTTTGCCTCTTTTTGTATTCCTAGAACCTAGCTTCCCTGTCAATATAGTCTCTCTTTATGCTTTCTTTCTTTTCTTTCTTGCTTTCTTTCTTTCTTTTTTTTTTTTGGTCATTTGTTTGCTTATTTTTCCAGCCTACTTTTTTAAATTTGGACTTAAATTTGCATTCTGCTCATTTCTGGTGTTAGAGTGGCAAGCTCTCTAGTCTGAAAATTTGTTCCTTTAAGACCCTTTGCAGCTTTTATTATTCAGTTTCATATTCTTTAGGTTTTCAGTGTTTCCAAAATGGTCATCTGGACAGAAATCTGTTCACTACCTTCCTGATCTGAGTTCTGTAAATTCCTGATACAGTTTATAGGCTTGCCCATTGTTGAATTTCTATAGATTCTTCCTTAATTCAGTCACTGTTAGCCCACTGGGAGGTTGTGCATATTTAGAGTGACCAAACTGCTGATTTCCCTATGCCTAGCATACTCCTGCCTTGTGTGAATGAGTAAATTGAAGAAAACCTGCAAACAGAGGCAATGGATGGAGGTTTGCAGAGCTGTCAATCAAGGAGCATTCCAGAGAAGAATGTGACCTGGAGGAGGCAGTTAAAAGAAACACCCAAACTGCTGGAAAATCTCTCTCTCTTTCTCCTGACACATGAAGGTGGAAGTACTGAGAAGATCCTTTCCTTATTGATTTTTTCTCTACTGTATCAAGAAATGACTCAAAGATCTTCAAACCTGTTAGCCACATTACATCCAATTTTATTTCTCAATTTAGAATTATTTAAGATCAGGGAAACCCTAATCCCTCTCTCCTATCCAATTTCCTTTTCCTTCCTCTTCCTTAAATAAACCCCTTTTTTCCCCAACAACTTAAAGAGTGAGTTATATATCAGATATATCAGGCAACTTGCTCAGAACTGAATCCCAGTTTGTCACCAACTGAAGAGACTAACTGAAGTGAAAGGGAGAAGGGAGGAGGGAGGCAGATCTGATTCCTCATTACCTCATTGGTCTGCAGGTTTGCCCAGCAATCCTACAGTACCATAATCCATAAAGAAACAACCACCTACTGCACTTGGTAATTCCCATACAGGCTTACATGCTGGGTTAAAAGCTAGAACTGAGTTGGCATTATTCTCCTGGTCTCAGTCACAAAGCTACATTTCTGGAACTTATTCTGTGCTCAGCAGTCAGTTAGGGCCCCACTCCCTTGTGACCTCCCCTCCCTTCCTTGGGTCTAAGTCCTGAAACTGAGTAATGAACAACAGAGGTGCTGGATGGCATTTGTTCCTACACTCAGCACCAGTTCTAGGATTTTCTGAGATCTTTTTGTATTTTGGTGCTTCCTCAGTCCCTTTTCTCTCTCAGTATTGGAGTGTTCCCCCTGGCCACCACTGCCACCTCGTGCTCCTGGCCAGTCTATGTCCCAGTTTTGGCAGATGTCCCAGCTATCTGTTAGAGATGCCCTGGGATAGGAAAATTGACTTACTCTATCTTTTTTCTTGGCTTTCCTAATCAGAATTTTATTTGGCTCATTTTCTTCTTTGTTGTGGAGGAGGTATGCTAGGTGAATAAGGCAAAAATGCTCTCATGCCATCTTGACTCTGACACTTTCTTTCATGCCTTTTTAGCTTATATAATTCTTACACATGTTCTCTCTTACATTGTGTACAGGAGAAAGAAATCACATAGAAGTCTAAAGTTCTCTAAAGCTATCCAAATTCGCTCAAAATTTTTTAGGTATTTAAAAATGTACAAGTCTGATTTGATTCCAGAAGGCAAATTCTGGGAACACTGAAAGCTGAATGTACCCAATCATACTAGTTCCCCTGGATTTCTCTAATACTTTATAAAGTTTTTCTATTGGAAACCTGAATAAATTAAGAAGCAAAAAAAAAAATCCTCAAGGAAGCTAACTATAATTTTCTTCTATTTTTTTACCTTAATCAGAAATCATAGTGTTTGATTCATGAATATTAATGATGCAATGGGTAACTTCCTTGATGAGGAAGAATGTGCCCATTTTAAAACTTAACTTTTAGATAAAATGCAAATACTGGTCATTCTTCTCTTTCTTCTCATTTTGCAGCACAAAAATTTGCTACTTTGTGGAATACAGATATATCAGTTTACATATAATTCCTTTGGCACTATTTAGATGGAAAGCAAAAATGCAGCCATGTCTTAAACTGTTGTTTTAACAATTAAAGAATTTTGTTTCACATGCAGTTTAGCTATGACTGAGCTACAAAATATGTGGAACAGATACATGGAAACATGGATTGTTAAAATTTTGCCATAAATCTCCTATATGCTTAGGTCTAAAAATAACATTAAAAATAAAGCAATATCTCTTGCAAATAAATTTTCTCCTTTTAGTTAAGGAGATTTCTTTCAGTGATTTGACAGTCTTAAATGAAGAGTACATTATACAAGAAGTGGCTATGATCTACTAATTAAAGAAAATACTCTTTTAAGTATCCTTTTTGTGAGCATACTCATGGGGGAAAATTTTAACTGAAAACTATCGGGTATGGGAACAGAAAGAAGAATGAAAAAAGGTAGAGAAAACAGCTAAAATATATTTGGGAAAAGAGATTTGTACCTGCTTTCTAAAATTTATAAATGGAAATATCTTAGTTTAATTGTTTGAGAATTACTGTTGTTGACACAAGACTCAAAACAAACCTAATTTTTAGACACTAGTTCCTTTTTTTGCAAATCAATCTGATAACCTTGTCTTCTAAAAATGATTTTAAGTGTAACCAAATTGGTTGTTCATTAAATCTCAGCCCTTGTAAGGATGGTTTTTAAATCATAAGGTACCAAATATCATTTAAAATAATTTCAATAAAATTGTTCCTTTCAATGTTGTCCTTGTCTGTGATTCTTCTGCACCTTCCTTATGATCTTTTTTTGTGAATTAAAATCATCTTTTCTTTTTTCTTTCTTTTTTTTTGGGGGGGGCAGGGGTAGGAAACACAACAATGCTTCTTAACTTGTCTCCTAGTCAATAAAAAAAAAAGAAAAAAGGCAAAAAAATCCTCTCTCCTTCTTCCTTTTCCTCCCTCATATCCCAATCCTACAGGGGAAAAAAGAAAAACAAACCATTTGTAAAAATTTGCACATTTAAGCAAAATAAATTCTCACATTAGCCTTATAAATCTTATTTTCCATTTGAAGACAATTATTTGTCTGTCAGTGGTGGGGTGGGGGAGCAATATATATATATATATATATATATATATATATATATGAAGTATATATATATATACTTCATCATCAGTCCTCTAAAATCACTGTTGGTAACTTCATTCAAAGTTTTTGTGTTTTTAAAAGACATTGTTATAGTACAATCTCTTGGTTCTACTCACTGCACTCCTCATCATTTGATATGCCTTCCCTAGCTTCTCTGAAAATTTTCCTTTTATCATTTTTAACAGCACAATGGTATTCCATTAAGTTAATTATCCACAATTTGTTTAACCAATCCCTTATTGATGGGTATGCCTTAAGTTTCCCATTCAATGCCACAACAAAAGGAGCTACTAGAAATATTTTAGTATGGGAGTTTTTTTCCTCTTTCATTAATATATTTCTATAAACCTGGTTGTGATATTGCTAGTTTAGTAAATTTGAGATTAGTTCCATATTGTATGATTGGATTAATTTATAGTTTCATAAACATCAATATATCTACCTTTCCTTTGCCCAAACATCCTCCTCCTTTTTTTTTTTTACCATCTTTGCCAACATGTGAGATGAAATGTAAATACTGGTTTTATTTGAACATTTCTTATTAAAGTGATTAAAATAATTTAATTTAATTAGTTTAATTAGTTTTAAAAATGTGAACAGCTAATTCATAGGTGTTTGATTAGGATACTGCCATAATCTGAGTTTAATGGAATAAACATGCAATGTAATGGCATTTGTAAGTATGAACATCCAGAGCAGGAGTTGGCAAACTATGGCTCATGGGTCAAATTCAACCTACCACCTGTTTTAGCATGACTCATGAGCCAAAAATAGTTGTCTATAGATAATGTGTTTAGTTATTATGGTGGACCCCAGAACACTTTGGAGCTTCCTAATCAATGAAACACATTTTTCCTAGTTGTTCACAGTTTTAAAATCAACTAAATGACCAATGCCTGATGTCTAGATGATGGTACAGTACAGTATAATAAAGTACAATGCAATTCAATACAACATAATTTTATCTGGACAAAACTACAAAGTATTGAATAATATAAACTCTCCAATTTGTCTTCAGTCAGTACTCTTTGGTACTCTGATTGGTACTTCTGTCTAGAAGGAAGGATGACGAGCTCCAGGCTCTCTTTAAGAAAGGCCCCTAGCATAGTCTTCTTCCTCTTGGCTTCACTGATTTCAGACTTACACTTTCACCCAGATAAAATTCTTGATATCAATACAAACATGGTAAATACCACTATTTGTCCATTGTGTTCATAATAAAAAGAAGTAAGGAATATATCATTAGAAAAAAGTAAAAAAAATCTATGTTTCAACCATTCTCTATGCCATTATAGCTGACTTAGGATAGAAAGGCATCATCTTGTTCTCACTGATTTAACTTGAAAGTCAAAATGCTTGTCAAAGGCATTAGGTTGGACCCTGAGTACAATAAAAGACATTCAACATGGTTTAGAGTTTGAGGTTAATTGATAATATATTCTGAAACCTCATTATGAACTTTTATTTACAATTGTAGAAAAAATAATATAATCAAATGTGTCTTAAAAATGAGCTTTAACTGTTTAGAATCATCTATTTACTTAAGGGGCTGCTAGATGGCATAGTGGATAGAGGGATGGGCATTCAGTCAGGAAGACCTGAGTTCAAATCCAACCTCAGATACTAGCTGTGTGACTCTAGGAAAGTCACTTAACCCTGTTTGCCTCACTTTCCTCACCTGAAAATAAGCTGGACAAGGAAAGGGAAAACCATTCCAGTATCTCTGCCAAGACAACCCCAAGAAGGGGTCATGTGGAATTGGACACAATGAAAAATGACTAAACATTTCCTTAAGAAATCAGCAAAGTACAGGTCTAAATCTAATAGAACTCCTATGCTACCTTATCAGTGATGGATCTCAAGTTAAATCACATTATATATTTTCAATTCAATTCAAAGCATTAGACAACTGTCTATGTATTTGCTTTTTTAAAGAGTTTTTTGAATCCTTATTGACATTCTTATTACTCACAACATTTTAAATAAGAAAACTATTATTTATTATATATGTACTAGCTAAGGAAATTATTTAAATATCTTTTAAAGTCCAGCCCTAACTTGGTTTCCATGGAAGAAGTCTACACAGGAGAAGGACTTGAGTTAAAAAAGGATGTTAATAGTCATCTGGAGGATGTTAGAATTGTAAAGAATGCCAGAAATTAAAGTTGGGGAAGGAAATTTTTCCAGGACTTTAGAGGCAAAGGAGGAAAGGACTCTAGCTGAAAGTAAAGAAGAAATCAAGGTAATGGAGAAGGAAGATGGCCAGAGCAGAAAGATTCTGAGAGGGAGGAAGGAGGAAAAAAGGACCTAGATTTGAATTCTGATAGAGACTCTTAATAGCTACTTGATTCCAAGCAAGTCACTTAACCTTTAGGGGCCTCAGTTACTATATCTAAAAACAAATACTCTTATCTACCCCAGAAAATTACTTGCCTTCCTTGCTTCTCCACATTCAAGGGTTGCTAGTGTACCAGTTTCATGGCATCCTTTCCTTAAAAGCCAGACCCATAGCCAGGGGCCATAGAGAGGATACTGAGGTTTCCCTTATCCCAGCTATACAATAGAAAGGGGGTCTCTGGGGCTAAGACCCATTCTGACAAGGTAAATTATTTGGTTTGAATTTGAAGCAGTTTCTTCTTGATTTCTTCAGTAAGTAGGGGATGAAGATATCTATGATTCCTCTCTACTCTAAAACTATGATCACATGAATTTCATTTCCTGCAAGTACTATAAACAAAGGATTTTATACGGTCCTGGAGAGAGTGTGCAATATTGCATTTCTTCCATAGCCAAGTGACTATAATCTATGTAATATAAAGGCTACTATTCCTCCTAAAAGAGAAGGTAATGGTATTGTCTGAGTATATCTATCCGATTAGAAAATAATGAATGCCAGAAGTTAACTTGCATGGAGAATGACCACAGTTCTAGACAAAGTAGTTAAATGCTTAAAAAAGGCCAGGAGTCAGATTCTCTCTCACTTTCTTTTTTTAAACCCCTATCTTCCACCTTAGAATCAATACTATGTATTGTTTCCAAGGCAGAAGAGTGGTAAAGGCTAGGCAATGGGGGTTAAGAGACTTGTCCAGGGTCACACAGCTGGGAAGTGTCTGAGGCCATATTTGAACCTAGGACCTCCATCTCTGGGACTAGCTCTCAATCCACTGAGCTACCCAGCTGCCCCACCTATAGATTTAATTTTGTAAAGTTGAAAATGCTATCCTGAGAAAGGCCAGTCTGGTGGTGGCCAAAGGAGTCTATGGCATAATGTTAAGAATCCATGGCTTTTGAGAAATATTCCAATGCTTCTCAGATAACACCATTTTTTTCTCTTTTTTGCCTTCAACTTTCAAATTTCTCTCTCTTCTTGTTCCTGTAACTCCAGGGAGCTGGGGGCTATACCAAGGCCCTGTAAAGAGCTCTCCTAGAGCATCCAAATCTCAGGAGAGCAACAGTTGTCCCTGTTCTTTGTTGAAGCAACCCAATACTATTTTGGACAGCTGAAATTATATTTTCTAGGATCAGACTTAAATTAGACTGTGATTTCATTGAAATCAGGGGCTGACATTTGCCTTTCCTTTTATCCCTGGGACTTAGCACATTGCCTAGTACATAGCAAACACTTAATAAATACCTGTTTTAGGAACTGACTCTATCTGCCTCATTGAAACTTCCACTCATTCATTACTCATGATTCCTTATTCTTTGAATAAAGAGAACTAACTAAGTCTTTCTTGTTCTCATCTACCTCAGGAAATTACCTGTCTTCCATATCTCTCCACAATTAAGAAGGGAAAAAGGCAAGAAGTACCAGTTCCTCAGCACTCTTTCCTTAAAACAAGTCCTACAATCAGAAAATGACCAAACGCTGTTTGGATTCTTTAATGAAATTCAGAAACTCGGTCTCTTTCCTGCATACATCGCAGATAGAAGACTGACCTTTCCCAATCTAGCTCTTGAATGAAGAAATGGGTCTCTGGCCCCAATACTTAACCCAAACCCCTATTAACAAGTATAAAAGGTATTGGAGATATAGGAACCCAATCCAAATTTCCCTCCCTTTACTCTAGAAAATCTCCCTTCTCTGTTCCCCTCCACCTAAACTAAAGAAACTCTCTGCCCCCTCAATATCAATGAGACTATAGGAAGTGAGCAACTTTTAAGTGGGACTAAAGCCTTCCCCCTCTTCAATCCACCCTCGTTGTCATAAAACCCAGAAATGGATAGTGAGCTGCCACCTGGTCCTTTCAGTATATTATATGTATATATCATATATAAGTATATACATATATGTACATATATATATATTTTAAAAGACAGTATGTTATATAAGGTTGGGCTCTCCCAAGACCTCTTCCTTTTCCTGTGTAAAGCTTTGGTCCTCTTTGTTTTTGCATGCTAGAATGCTCTAACCTGTATGGTCCTGGTAAGTCCCTATCCTGAGCAGCCAGACCTATCTTTCTGTCTCCTTGGGCTAAATTAGACTGAAAAAACCACTGTCTTTGACTTTTTTTCCTTGGATTTTCTGATCAAGACTTGTTATTATACATTTTCTAGATCTTTGTTGAGAAATTCTATTGGAGAGGGTTGGGTTATATGTCTTTCTGCTATTCTACGATCTTGGTTCTACCCTCACAGGGTTATTAAACTAGTAGATCTGGGGATGTTATAAGTATAGTTTATTCACATTTTAGCAAATTTTTATAGACATATTTCATGTTGTTCTTTTGAAGAACATGGAAAGATGAAGACTAGATTATAATATAATTACTTTATATAATTTCAAACCTGGTATGTGGGTTGGATTCAGAGAGCAGATTTTAATGGTTTGGAGATAAGTTCTTAGCTCTGTGCCATTTAAGTTTTTTTTTCATTGAACTTAGATAAAGGCATAGAGGGCACATTCATCAAATTTGGAGATGACACAAAATTAAGACTATATGACAATATCCAAAAAAATAGTATTGAATCAAAGATGTTAAATAAATGCAAAAATTTTATACTTGGATGAAGAAAAAACTTTACAAACATAAGATGGGGAAGACCTAGTTATACAACATTTTTTAAAAGATGCTGGGTTTTAGTGTGTAGCAAGCTTAATATGAATAAAAATGTGATATTGCAGCCAAAGACATAATGAAATCCATCAAGTAGGGCATAGCTTCTAGAATAAAGAAGTGACAGTTCTACTGTACACTTCTCATGTCATATCTCATCTGGAGCATTATGTTCAGTTAGTTCTGGGTATCAGTATTTAAGAAGGACATTGATAAGCTTTGTAGTATCAAAAGAAGAACAATCATGATTAAGAAGAGCCTTGGATCCATATCACATAAGGACTGATCTAAGGGACCAGGTATGTTTTGCTTGAAGAAGAGAAGATCAATTATAAACATAAATAGTATATTAAATAATATGAAGTGCCATCATATAGAAGAATTAATTTGTCCTCTTTATTCAAAGAATAAGGAGGCAGATAGAGTCAGTCACTCAAGAGGCATTTATTAAGTATTTGCTATGTACCAGGCAATGTGCTAAGTCCTAGGGATACAAGGAAAGGCAAATGTCAGCCCCTGCTTTCAAAGAAATCACAGTCTAATTTAAGTATGATGCCAGAAAATATAATTTTAGCTGTCCAAAATAGTATTGGGTTGCTTCAACAAAGACCCAACTCCTAGAAAATTTTAAGTAGAAGCTGGATGATCATTTTTCAAGGATGTTACAATGAGGATTCTTTTTGTGTAAGAGTTGGTCCAGATGTCTATAAAAGTTTCTTTCCAAATTCTATCATCTATTTAGAAAGTCAATCTATGCTTAAGTAACTGCAAGAAACTATAATAAGAAGTACCAGGTGACTCAGAGGTAGAGGTGGGGGAATTCCCACCATTTAAAGAAATCTATCCTTGGGAAATGCTAGAGACTAACCTTTAAAAATTTCTATGATCCATATCTTAGACTAAGATTAAAAGGATTTACATGTTCAGGAATATTCTCAGTTTATATAAGAATAGCATGAAAGTAAATGGCCTTTGAGGGAATAAAATAAATTTATTTAGATTATTTTTCATTTGCCACCTGGTTACTGTGATCCTAATTTTCTCCTGAATCAGAAAATATTCCCCCAAAATTTCACTGACTTTCTACAACCACCTTAAATCACTCCTAATTTCTTTGGCTTTTCCCTTTAGGGGACAGAAGCTTAAATTTTTGTGCAAAATTTCCCTATATACTTCACTGTATCTTAACATGTTTTGGAAATGATAAAATAATCTTCACCGTCTCAGGGAAGAAAGCTGTCACATGATAGGCTAAGGCACAAAGGGGATTTTTAAAAATGATTCCCAAAGCAGGAAAATGAAAACCAAAATTGAAAGAAGTTTAAGTCTACTTGTGGGAAGAATACTGGAAAGTTTTTATTTCTCTAATCCATTTTTACAATGACAAATACAAATTTTAAAGGACAAAGTAAAGAAAGATAGCTAATTAGAACTTTAAATCCAACTTTTCTTTTCTTTTTTCTTTTCTAATTGATTAATGGAAACAATACCTCCTTTCAAAAACTGCTTAAACAGAAAAATTTGCTGAGGCAGGAGACAATTAATGAAATGACTAAAGAAGTTGAAGATAATTCATAATATTGAAAATAAAATGAACACTTAGATGAAATAAGTGGGGAGTCAACCCAGTATCATTAATAATACTACATCACAGTAGTATATCACAGTAATTACTAAAAAAAAAACCCTTTACCTTCTGTCCTAGAATCTATATTAAATATCAGTTCTGAGACAGATGTGAGTAAGGGCTAGGCAACTGAGGTTAAGTGATTTGGAAGGGGTCACATAGGGAGGGAGTATCTGAATCCAGATTTGAACCCAAGATCCCCTGTCTCCAGGCCTGCCTCTTTATCCATTGAACCACCTAACTGCCTCTAATCAAATACTTTTTAAAGGATGGAAAGTTGAAGACTTCATTTTCTAGGCATTCTTTCTCCAGCATAAATTTCTTCTAAGGTGCTTTATATCTGAGAGAAGGCACAGCAAATACTGGAGAGGATGGCAAGAGATAAATAGTATTTGGGGGAAGAGAGGTCTCATTGGAAATTAATAGATAGAAAGAGTATGAGAGGAAGAAGTCCAGGATGAAGGCAAGTAGCTTATTAGACAATGAGAATTCAAGAGGGTACAATAGAAGGGATGAGCAGAGTCTGAGTCATATCTAGTTATGATAGAGTTAGGGAAGATGGAAAGAAAGACAAAGAGAAGCAGAGGCAGGTAGGGGTAAGGATAGTCTTACTCACTGGCAGAAGAGTAGTTTAGGTTAGGATCTTATGAAAATGGAGAGTAGTTGGGCTTTTTATTGTTGTTGTCATTTTTTCTATCAATACAAAACCAAGTCACTGCTACAATCAATTATTAAAGAATTACTATTATATAAGCCTGATTTTTTGATGAATAAACATTTTGCAAGTAAATGGTAGAAACTGCACATATCATTGCACATTGCAAATATAAGTATCCCTTCCACATTGCACATACTGATCCGGAAAATCCACATAAAACTTTTTGGTCCTCCCTTTTCACCAGGGAAAGATTCTGATTTTTTTCTTTTTTTTTCTTTTATGGGGTATTTGCAGTACATTATTGTAAAATTTGGGTTAAGTATTTAATGGTCATAGGCTATATAGTTTCTAAACATTTTCTGTGTCATCGCTGGCCTTCATGTGTCATCTGTAAGTTTTGTAAAACTCCCTGAAAATTCCCATTTAATGTCTTAAGCCAACCCATGATATAATGAAACTGCAACAAGGAAAGTTATAGGGTGGAAGGGATATCTTTATTTATCACTTAATGAATACCTAGAAAGATATAATCAAGTATCCAAAATTACCAAGGAGAAGATTGCTATCTTTCATAAATTACTAGATTATAAATATTTGTACTACAGATATGAATCCAAATATATCTTTAAGAATTCCACAAACTTCTGGAAGCAGGGCAACATCTCAGAGGAAAATATTACTAACAAGTGCCTAGACATAACATTGATCTATGAAAATTTAAGAACAATTTTGCTCTATCAAATACTCAGAATTTCCAAGCTATATGGAAAGAAAAGTTTTCAAAAATAGCACCCTAGGGAAAAATATTCAAATAATAGGGGAAGATAAAGTATATACCATCCCAATCATCCTATCTGCTACTAGAGTTGACATAAATATGCATTCAAGAACATACATAAATAATCTTACATCTTATTGCTTTGAATTCAGTTACAAAAATCATTTTATCCATCTATACAATGGTGTTGAATACATTAAACATAAAAGAACAATAGTCACAAGGCTAATTCTCAGGTCTTCAAATCTGAGAATGGGAATAATAACAACTACTATTCTTACATATTTCTAAAGGTTTACAAATCAGTTTACATATTTCATTTGATCCTAGCAATAACTTTATAAGGCAAGGCCTACTTATATTTTCTATGAGATTGAGTTATCACAGAAATTCAGGGAAAATTTAAACTCATAGCTTGTCTAAGCCCAAATCCAGTGTTCTTTCTAATATATAAATTGGAATAATCAGAGTGCTTCCCTGCTAATGTATTCAAGGAAACAAAGAATATCATGGTTGGAAGGGAGCTCAGAGACCAATTAGTTCAATCTTATACATAAACAAGTATCTCTTCTACATTATAGCTGAGAAATCATCATGCAGCCTTTTTTTTAAGACTTCTAATGAGATAGAAACTTGCCTGGAAGTTATAAAATAGCATATGTCCCTAACTTTTAAGAGAAGTTTTGTGTGAAGCATGAAAAAGACTGTTAAAGTTCAATTACTTAAATGATTATATGGAAGAAGTTTAGATTCATGCTGCTTGGTTCAGTAAGAAACAACTAATAAGAATGGGCAGAAGTTGAAGAAAAACAGATTTAGACTTGATGAAAAACTTCATAACAAACACCTGTTGGAGAATGTAATGGAATACCTTAATGGGTAATAGGTTACCTTTCACTGAAGTCATCATCACTTGTCACATAGAGGAGACTCTTACAGTAGAGATTGGACTTGATGGTCTCCAAAGTCAACTGTAAATATGAGATTCTAGGAGAACTTTAGAAGAGTCTAGAAATGTAGGCTTTTTTGTAGGCTTCATGTCAAGGGTTCTGAAGCACTTTTTTCCTCTAGGGTTTATGATGAAGCAATGGTTCCATAGGAAAAGAGAACACAATTTCCTGGAATACTTCTTGCTTCTTTTGTTGCCTTTTCCATGTTCTTTCTATACCACCATCACTCAGTTTCTTTGAAGTTCACTAAATTTATATCTATGACCAAATCTAAATACTTTCTGCTTGACCTCCTGAACATTTTCTTTCTTTCATGAGTTGAGTTAGACTCATAGTCTCTCTCTTTTCTTCAACTTCTGTCCTAATACTAGGTGACATTAACTTACACACTAATACTCCCTCAAATACCATAGCATGTCTAAAACTGAATTTTTTATCTTTTCCTCATATTTTTATATCCTTCAAGTCGCCTAGTATTGTAATTTAGGCATCATCTTTGATTCTTCATACTCTCTCATCTAAACACCCCCATATTTAATAAGGCTTGTTGATTTTGCCTTCATAACATCCCTGGTGTATGCCCTTTTCTCTCTTCTGATGTTGCCACCACTCTGGTATAAATTCTCAGTACCTTACTCTTGGATTACTGCTGTAGCCTGCTGGCTGGTCTGCCTGCCACAAGTCTCATGCCACTTTAGTCCACCTTCCACTCAATTGTTGAAGAGATTATCCTAAAACATTTATCTAACTATGCCACCACCTCCTCAATCAAATCCAGTGGCTCACTATCACCTCCAAGATCAAATATAAAATTCTGTGTTTGGCATTCAAAGCCCTTCATAATCTTTTCCCTTCAATTTCCCAATCTTCTTATACATTACACTTCCACATTTCTTGTAATGTAGTGACATGGCCCTCCTTGTTGTTCCTCAAACAGGACTAAATTTCTCATCTTGGGGTATTTTTACTATCTATCCTCCATTCTTTGATTGTTCTTCTTCCTCATCTCTGCCTCCCAGCTTTCCTGGCTTCATTCCAGACCCAGCTAAAAACTCACCTTCTACAGGAAACATTTTTGCATGTATTTATTTGTGCCCCAGTAAAAGATTACTTCAATCAATCAATCAATTAATCAATCAATCAACCAATCAATCAATAAACAATACAAAAAAAAAGACTATCCTTGCTATCATGTGACTCAAAATCTAATGGAGTTGATAAAGCTATATATAGACAATTCTTGCTTTACATAAGTAGACTGTTCTGCACACCTCTATATAAATCAATTTTTATGGAATTAGAATTTTCTCTTGAATGTGAGAATGGGAATATAGGAAGGAAGAGGGGCACAGGCTGTAGAGGAAGAAGGCCAGCACACAGGTGAGAAGGGGGCCAGAGAAACAGGATCAGGAGGAGGAACATGTAGAGCTGGAGCCAGCCATGCGGGGACTTGCTGGTACCAAGATGAAAAACATGCAAGGTTCTGAGGGAGGTGGGGATGGGGCTGGAGGTAGTAGACCTGTAGGCCAGATATCTCCTCTCTTAGCACAAGCGATTTTAAACAAAGACTTTGATTTGGGGAGATTCTTTTGTTTTCACTTGGAAGATTTTTTTTTTGGTTGGGGGAGGGTTAGGAGTGGGAGGCAGTGGAGCACTGAGCTGAGGAATGGGATACAGAAGCAGAGAGAGAGAAAGAGACAGAGAGAGAGAGAGAGAGAGAGAGAGAGAGAGAGAGAGAGAGAGGGAGAAAGAGAGAGAGAGAGAGGAAGAAAGAGGAAGAGAGAGAGTTCAGGAGCAATGTACTATACAATAAAATTAACATTTTCTGGAGTACAGATTTTTCAGAATTCATTATGCAAAATCAAGTTTGCATAATGTGAATTTATGTAGAGGGAGAATTATCTGTATGTGCTCACCATAAATTTTGCTCTCATTATTCTCATTTTCCTTTTGAACAATTGAGAAACATCATGTTTTTTGCTTCATGGTACCTTCTCATTCCACAAGATCCTCTGTCTTATTAAGTGTGGAATAATTTTCCTTTGTTTTGGCAGTTTATTTATTCACATATGCCTGAACTAATTTTCTAGATCTGGAAGTCATATTTCTTTTTACTGTTACTGTTTTCCCTGCCCCACTCACCCACTGTCCAGTCCTATCTTCAATCCTTATATGCTCAAGCACTGCCCATCCTGTTCTCTCTGTGTCTGGCCTTCAGGTCTACTACCTCCAACCCCATCCCCACCTCCCTCTGTTCAGTTTTCTTCTTCCCAAAATTTCTAGTAATTTGAGGAATTTAATTCACTCTTTAATTTTCACTGGTGCTCACTTTCTGACTCCTTCCCTTCAAATGGTGGTTTCCTTTGGTTCTGGGTCTCAACATGTCTCATCCTTCTCCCATGCTGGGCAATGCAAAATTTTTTAACCAAGGCCTCTGCCCCCAACTGACTTCTATTGGGAAAAAAATGGTCCCAGCTAGTTGCAGAACTCATTCTCTCAAGAAAGGAGTGCCACAAACTTCTCCCTCACAACTTCCACACCACAGCATTCTGTCCCACTACTTTCCCTCAGTTCTCTGTCCTGCCAGTGGAAATTCAGAGCATCAGTGGGCTGGTACCATGGGGTTGACTTCTGAACTTTAGGTCTCCAAGCCTTTGGGAGGAACAAAGGTGAGGAGGAATGTGTGGTTGATCTGTCTTTCAAGCACAGATATGTATTCTGATGCATAGTCCTGTGTTATTCTTTTCCTCTGACAGAGATTCTTTTCAGAAGAAACCACTGTCCATCTTAGTGTTGGCTATCCATTATTAATGGTTTCAGAAAACATTTCTGCTTTTGGAATGCTGCCACTGCCGTGCCATAGTATAAACAAATTTCTCTAGCCTGTATTCTGTATCTCCATGGCACTAGAAAAAGGTAAGGGGAAATGACATGTGTCAATTCATTTTTTCCCTAGTGACCTAGACCATAGAGATGGCTAAGACTAGGATCTATGAACTAGTAGATTGCTACTGGACTCTTTCAATTAGTTGAAAAGCTCTTATTAGTTCAAAATGGAAAAAAAAACTGTAGGCTCCCTCTTGGGCTAGTATTCTTGCCTTGGTTATTCTTCTGTAGGCTGGGCTAGGTGCTTTAAGTAAGACTCTTCTCTGCACTTGGGGTCTGAGCCACATTGCACTTGCTTCTGCTAGCCTTTAAACTGCCCCCTTTCTTGGTACATGACTTGGGACCTTCCTATCACAGAACACCACTCCCATGCTTAGATACTCTGCCCTGGAACTATGATCTAAAATGGGGTAGTAGGCAACAAGGTTGCCAATTTGCATCTGTCCCTGTAACATTGTGCTCTTATGGGTCTAGCAGTACACTGGAATGGGTCTGAGGCTTCCTCTTACCTCTTCCATAGTCTTCTGTATATAGGATGGAAAAAGGACTCCATGAAGTTTTGTTTTTTTTTCTTGTTTCGGTATTTCCAGATCAAGATTTACTCAGGTGCATTTTCTAGATCTGTTTGGAGGAGCTTTGTGATATGGGGCTTACTATACCAACACTCCATTCCTGATTCAGCCTTGGCAAGCAAACAAACAAATTAAAAACAAAAAAAAACCCTTAAAAGCATTTAGGAATCAATTCAAAATGAAAATAAATCAATTTTTAAAAGGTATGACAATAAAATCCGGTTCACAGTAGGTATAGTCTGTATAAAGCTATATATACTTTATACTTTATACTCTTTAATGGCTAAATTGCCATTTGGAAAAACAGAATTATTTATATTCACATTTTAAAATTTTTTTCTGGGAAAGAATTTCTAAGTTGTAATTTGTTTAAATCTCTAACCAAAAATCACTCCTAGAAATGAATTGTTTATTAGATGTTTTTTCATATTGCACAAGAAATATTAGAGATTAAAATTTAGTTGAGACCATATTCTTTGAGTTCCATGCTATCCTAATTTATGCACATTCATACTTTTTACATAAATAATTAAGAGTGGGTTTTATACAGACATAGAAGAGACAAAGGAAAACAAATAGTAAAACACGATTTTGGTGTCTTAAAACATCATAGGATCATAGATTTGGGCAAGAATATATCTTATAAATCAGCTAGTCCAATGTTCTCATTTCACACATGAAGAAACAAGATCAAAGACTTTAAATGGTTTGCCTAAGGTAGAGGGAGGAGGTGGCAGAACCAGGATTTGAATCTTGATCACTGACTCTAAATCCTATTGCTTCCTTCTACAAACTAATCAAAACCATATGTAAAGTTAAGAAATTCACATGGTTTCACAATTTTAAGTATCTATTTTAACAAATAGAATATTATAATCTATGATTAAGTTAATTTCATTTTAGTGACTTATTTCTGCCATAACAAAGATTATGAATTTTCATTACTCATAAAATTTGTAGATTTAGCTTCTTGCCAGAAGAGGGCAACAATGACTTCATGGGCATTATTTTAAAAATATGACTGATAACCTGAAGTAGTATACTGTCAAATGAGAAAGGCATTGTGAAATCTGCCCCCAAAGCTGCTGCATTATAAGTATCCCTGAATGAAATACTTTACTTTCATTTGCTTTTCAAAAGTCTGGTCTTTTCCTTTCATTATTTTTCCAAAAGTTCAACAATTAATTCACCAAACTTCTCCAATATTTTCAACAGAAGCACTGCCCAAAAGTCATAGCCAGTTATTCATCAACATACCTTAAAGCCAACCAACAAGTTTAAGAATTCTGGGCATCCCAAGAGAAAGTCATTAAACTTCATAGTCCAAATACCAGTGCATTTGCTGATCCTGATCTCAGGTAGAATTAAATTATTATTAAGGTGCATTAAATGTTATCCTAAACAGATACCAATATGTATGGCAAGTAATCAACGCCATATTAGAAATAACAATCCTAAATTCAAACATAGTTTTCCCCTAATGCACTTTGTACATAGCTTCTATTTGCCTGCTGAAAGATCAGATAAACTAAGGTCCAAATGCATTTAAGTCTTCAACTGTTTCCCTGAGCTACTACCTCCTCTCAACAATAACATCTCTTGACATATTTATTCTCTATTTTCAGTGGACTTTTACCATCAAGCTTTTATATCTCTTACCTCTAATAGTCCTCTGCCCAAAGACTACAAGTTGCCAGGAATTCTGAGATCATCATTATGTAAAACTTCCCTTCCCTGGGCCTCTTTTCTGCAATATAGTTAACAAAATAGCAAGTGCCTACCCTTCAACAACTTTCAGGAAATCACAACCTAATGTCTCTGAATTTCTGCTGTCTCGAGACTTTCAGTGTCTAGTCTAGAGTGCATGGCTGGAACATAACTAAGATGACTGAGAAATGGCTGGGAATTTTGTGGGATTGGACTGATCAAAATTTCAGATCTCTTAATTTCATAATCTATGAAAAAAATTCTATAGTGTTAAAAATCAGCTACAACAAAGTTAAAACTTCTATTGTTCTTACTTTAAGAAACTGCTTATCTGAGGCCTGATGCTCTTTTTCATCTGGGTCAAAAACTTATTGGCTTTAATAGGGAATTAACATTTAAGTCTACAAAAATGCCATTGTTAATAGAAAGTGGTACAATTAGTCAGAAAGATCTAGTAGTACTAGCTTAGTGACCTTAGTAGAGTCATATAACCTTTGCTAAGTCTGTTTCATAACTGTAAAATGAGTATAGTAATATTAAAAAGCAATTTCTACCTCAAAGGACTGAGACTCAAATGAGCTAATGTAGTTTAAACACTGAGAAGTTGAAAGCTCTATTTAAAAGTCAGTTGTTATTTGTCATTACCACCACCACCATCATCATCATCATCATTATCATGTGTATTTTAAAGTTACAAATCTACATTGCAGGGACTAGCTGGAACACTGGCCTTCTTGCTCAAGACCCTGCAGCATCCATTCTGTGTTAATTTCAGAATGGTAAAACACTACTCTGATTCATTTCAACATCAAACCAACATTAAACAAAGCTAGGAAAAAAAAGATTTAAAGGCTTCTTCCATGTGTCTATGTTCTTGTCACAAATTATTTTACTTTGTAGTGAATTATTGTTCTTAGTAGCAAGTTCAAATTCCAGCTTTAAATAAAACTGGTTTTGAAATGTATTTCTCGATTTATATGTGGTCAGAGTGGCATCTCACCACATGAGAAATTAGACTGCTTTACAAAGCAAAATGAGCACTCGTCCCAAGTTCTTAAAATATTGTGACACTATTAACGGCAAGTGATCATTTGTTTCTTCTGTCTGATGACTACTCCAGAGAAGTAAAATGCTATAAGATGTAAAACACCAATGTTACTGTAAGTCAATGGCATTTCAAAATGGAAATGGGGCCAAGGAAAGAAAAAAACCAAAGCCCTTTTGTCTAATCACAATCTCAGACAGTAACAATGATAAATGAACAAATTCAAACATCATCTTTGAGACTAGCCTGTCATATTAAGACAACTAACTCCTTTTCAAGAAACCCAGAATGACAACAAAAATGGAATTTTTTTTTATCCGACTATACCTTAAGTATTGTGTGCTCCAAGTCTAAGTACTCGCTAGGTCACAGAAATTGCAACACAGAAAATAAGTATCCTTATGCTGCCAACTTATAATGTGCCTGCTCCCACTTTGCAGCTTACATGTGGAAAGGAGCCAGAAGGAGGGAGTTTAAACAATTGCCAATTTGAATTTTTCCTCAAGGCAAAGACTCTAAATAATTGCTCAATTTCATAAAAGTCTCTGGCACAGTAGATACCTTGTTTTGGTCCAGGTTATTATGTAATCAAATGGTCAGGAAAGGAAAACATCACTTTGTTCAACACTGTACTTCTTCAGAGAAAAGTCCTTAATTCATAATTAAATGAGGTGTTCCTCACTTCTTCCTAAAATGCAGTTTCAACATCACTATCATCTAAGAAACAGAATATGAGTGTTCTGTTGGGTAACCCAAATTTTCTTTTTTTATCTTCCAGCATCATTACAGAGATTAAGGGTAATTGAACAAATGGATGAAAAAAATATAGCCAGTGGGAGAAATTTGAAACAACAGTTTATTTAAGATTAAAAAATTAAATTAAAAACCATCAATTGATTGATTCTGCTATTCTGGGTTAGAACTTGTTTCTTTGTTTTAAATGTACAGATCAATGAAATTAATCTGAACATGCTTTCTTCACTTGAAATATCAGGCTAAATTGTGAAATTATTGAAAAAAGATTTTCACAGACTGAAATGAGCTAAAGTATAAAGAGGGGTGGAGGAAGAACGAGAGTTCTGATTCTGTTACCTATATAATCCTGAGTAAGTTAACTTCATCTTTCAAGACCTCAATTTCATCAATTATATGATGATATTTAAGTAAATGATCTCTGACATCCTCTTTTGGCTCTAAATATATGCTAAGATACACAGCTGAGGCATTATCAAATTTCCTCTAGTTAAAAAGTCATGATTTAAATACTAGTTTTGCAACTCAATTGTTTGACATTTTCCAAGTAACTTTACTGCTCTGGGGCTGTTTCTGTATCTATATAACCGGTAGGTGGCACTGTGTGACAAGGTTTGCTATTTTTCCACCTGAGTAAAGGGGCAAGGATAGCCCCTCTTTGGACTATGCCTTATTCTTCCCAATGTGTGATTGAAGTCTGATTTTTCCTTTCATACAAATTTCTATCCTTCCTGTTATTGAAAGACAGAAGCTTCCCTGAGGTACCTGAATTCTAATACATATCTGTCTCTGCTTACAGCAGTCTTCAAGTAACCTAGAGTCCTAGTCCATCTGGGTTGTTTTTCTTTGTAAAATTAGGAACTTATAAAAATTATGAATAATCAAAGCCATAAGATTATCTGTTTGCAGTTTACCATCACCATTCAGAATAAAGTACTAATGTTCAAGACAGATTTAAATATTAATCTTGATTTCAGTTTTTATTCCAGCTAGTCACTAGTAGCCATCTTTATATTCCATATGCAATCAATGTACAGACATGCATCACAAAATGTGACTAGAGATAAGGAGATGGGATAAGGAGACGTTGAGGAAAGTTAAACCTTTAACAGTTTTCCCACAACTTTCAAAGGGGCAGTAATTTCAATAATGTGAGTCCTTTCCTGTCACTACCATCAATATTCTAGCCAAATCAAAATCTCAGAATTTTGTTTTATTCAAGCCACTCACTCAATCAAGTTTTGCTTGCACTAAACTCCTAGGAAATGAAAAGCAAAAAGCTCCTCTGCTGCAGTTCAGTTCGGAAAACACTGGTGTGTTGAAACCAGATCCTGAGTTCACCACTGCTGGGGAAAACGTCTGTTCGTGGCAGGAACTTCAAACTCAATACAGATGTTTCCTTCTATTGCCTTTCTAGATACTTCCTCTTCCACAGTTCTTTGCCAATTACCTTGTAGTTCACAGCAACTGTACACTAGAAGATCTGCTGTGGGGTACCATCCTTCTGGATAGGGATCACCTCTCTGTCCTACCATGCTTTGCTTTATTCCCTTCTAAATAATCATCTTCTTACCCACCCAGGCAACTGTTTCTCTATGGAGTAGCCCACATACCTATTCTTTCCCCCCAAAAAACCCAACTCTTCTGTTCATAAAGTATGAGCCATGAAATTAAATCTGTCCTTATCTACTACCCTGTTCCTATATACTACCTCTTAAGATTTCTTTAAGTATCTGTCCTTTGTCCACTATCCTCTTTTATTTCTAGTTTTCTCTTTCTATTTCTAGTTTCATTAGGGTAGGGACTGCCATTTATTTGTACTATATCTGTAGGCTGTAGAAAAATGCTTGGCAAATAGTAATCACTTAAAAATGTTTTTTTTAATCCCTTCCTTTATTATTCATTTTATATAGTACAATATTAAACTGTGTCTGGGTGCATTTCTCCCTAGCAGGGAAGAAACAAAAAAGAGTGGTATCATAACTACTGATAAATAGAGCATTTATTAAATTCTTTTTCTAAATGAGACATTACATGCTAGAGATAAGCAAACTACACAGCTATCAAGAAGCATGCATTATAATGAGAATACTTGAACTCAAAATGTCAAAGCATTAATCTGTCTTGTCAGATAAAAATTCTGCTACAAAATTTAAACTGTAGTTCTTTGGCATCATCTAAAAAAACCCAGTACCATATCAATTAAATAGGTACCTAATCTAGCCAATTTAATTACTTTAATCAAATTGATTTAGTATTGTTTAAAGCTTTTAGATGTTACGTAGAAAATATGATTTTGAGTTTCCTGTGTCAATTAATGACAAATTATAACCTAGAATTAGGTTTATCTATTAGAGAAAAAACAATATGGCCAAAGACAAAATGTAACCTTCCATTTAACCAGCATCAAACAAAATTTTCTGAGACAAGACACAACAACAAACACATAGAAGAAAAAAAATTAATTTAATACTGAGACAAAAAACAAGATAGAATGAATGCTCCAGTTAAAATTAGCCTCAGTTATATTACCCTGATCTTAGCCAAATTAGAAGATTTGTGCCTTATGGAAAAAAATGACATTTTTGGCAATGCAGTATACATTGGTGATAATTTGATTAATGATTAGCATGGAATTAAGAGAATTAAAACTTAACCTTAATTAGAATTACAAGCTACTTCCACAATTATGCTCCAACAACATTCTGTCAAGCCACTTTTGGAGTCACTAATTTTACTAGTGACAACCTAATGGTAGAATGAAAGATCACAATATCAAAACTCTCCTATAAAACAACTAAAGAAAACATCAAACAAAATTCTGAGTAGGAAAGCCAACAACAACAACAACTACAAAAACCAATTTGAATTATTTTTCCAGGCCTGGGAAACTTAGGAAGACATAAAGAGACAATGGGATAGGAGCTAACCAACAGTACAGCATGATGATAAGCAGTAGAAGTGGGGGAGCATCAATAAAAGAAAGAGAAAAACTGATAAGAAATTGTATATGCAACTAGATACCCCACAAAAATATCAAATTAAAAATCCCCAATTAAAAAATAGAAATCCTAAAAATCAAAGGAGAGATTATCAAAATTGAAAAGTAAAAAACAAAAACAAAAACAATGAATAAATAAAACTAGGAATTGGTTTTGTGGGTAAAAAAATAATAAATTAGATAAAACACTGTATAAGTTGATTTAAAAAGAGAAAATTAAGTTGACAGTATCAAAAATGAAAAAAGGTAAATTTACAACCAATGAAGATAAAACTAAAGCAAATATTAGATGCTATTTTGCCTATGTATGTCAATAAAACTGATGACTAAAATGAAATGAATGAATATTTACAAAAACATAAATTGCCCAGATTAACAGAGGAAATAGAATATTTAAATAATAAATCTTAGAACAATAAATTGAAAAGTCATAAATGAGATCCCCAAGGGAAAAAAAAAAACTTCCAGGACTAGATGTATTTGTGAGCAATTCTATCAAATATTTCAAGAAAAACCAAAACTTGGGACAGGGGCAAAGCTCAACTTTAACATAAATTTAAAAGTCTAGAAATAGGATGGAAAATAAACAAACAAATAAAAGAAATAACCTGATCATTATAAGTTATCATGATAACAAGGAAGATTAAGATACAATCTCAGAAGAAAATAATGATTTACAAATAGCTACAAGCAAAGGCTCTAAGAAAAATTTGAACTGAACCCAAGGCCAGCAAGAATTCCTGGAAGAACTGAAAAGGAATTTTTAAAACCAAATAAGAAAAGCAGAGGAATGAGGGGTGAGGAATGAAAGTGATGTAAGAAAATTATGAAAAGACAGTCAACAGTGTGGTAAAAGAAGCATGAAAAATATTGAAGAGAAGAATTCCTTAACAAGTAGAATTGGCCACATGAAAAAAGAGGCACAAAAATTCACTAAATAAAATGATATCTTAAAAGTTGAAATTTTGCAAGTAGAAGCTAATGACTCCTTGAGACATGAAGAACCAATAAAACAATGTCAAAAGAATGAAAAACTGGAAGAAAATGTAAAACATTTCATTGAAAAAAACAACTCATCTGAAAAAGAGATTGAGAAGAAATAATTTAAGAATAACCTGACTCCTTGAAAGCCATAAAGAAAGAGCTTGGACATCATATTTCAAGAAAAGAGATCTAGAAATGAAAACTTCCAGGAATATCATAGCCAAATTCCAAAGCCCCCAGGTCAAGAAGGAAATATTGGATGCAGCCAAAAAGAAAAAAATTCTAATATCATGAATCCAAATTCAGGATACACAAGAATTAATTCTATACTAAAGGAATAGAGGGAGAGGGCAAAGGAACTAGGATTACAACCAAGAATCATTTATCCAGGAGCCTTGAGTATAATCCCTCCAAAGCAAAACAAAAAGGATATTTAATGAAATAGAAGACTTTTGAGAATTCCTGATGAAAAGACTAGAGCTGAATAGAAAATCTGACTTTCAAATACAAGACTCAAAATTAGTATAAAAAGGAAACAAAAAAGAGAAATCATTAGGGATTAAATTTCAATAAGGTTAAACTGTTTACATTCCAGTATGGTGGATGGTATTTGTTATTGCCTACAAACACATATTAGGGAGGTTAGAAATAATATGCATATCTAGAGACATTTAGTATGAGCTTATTGTTATGGAATTACTTTTTGTACTTTATTTTATTATTATTATAAAGATATTTTATCAATTATACACAATTGCAAGTTTTAGGAAAACATGTTTTCTGAAATTATATAATCTAAATTGTCTCTCTTTCTCCCTTCCCAACTCCTTCCTGGAAGAGGTAAGTAATTAATTCAGCATATATTATCATGCAAAATAGATTTCCATATTGTTCATTTTTGCAAGAAAATATTCATATAAAACCAAATAAAATATATATATAAACCCAAATAAAAACACAAATGAATTGAAGTGAAAAATTGTATGCTTTCATCTTCATTCCAACTCCAACAATTCTTTCTCTTTTTGATCATATTGATAAATGTACCCATAAATATCATCATATCATAAACAATTGAATGCTCATTCTTCAAAACATAGTATATTCATCCTATATCTAAATTCATATTGAAGCTTATAACTTATCAGGTAACTAAAGATATAACCAGTTTCCACAAAGGAAGTAGATTGCATCCCATCTTACTTTAAAAAGAAAAGAGACCTACAGAAAATGTAATAGCCAACATAAAGGTCCATGTTGATAACATCAAGGACATAAAGGATTTACATAACTATCCCAGCTGATTGTAGCAAAGAATTAAAGGTAAGAGTGCCCAGACAACTATTAGCTCATCATCTATATTTTAGGAATTTCTCTTATATATTGTTGAATGATTATATCAAGGTGGTTTAGTTAAAATTGAAATAAAATATAGCCACTAATCAAGAAAATCTGTTATGTTTCCTATATCAGAAATTAAAAGATGTTGCTTACTCATAATATTTTATGCAAGGGTATTTTATCTGAAAACATTTTTAGGGTCTAAGTTACAAGTCTGATAGTACATTATATAGTATATTATTACTTGATAAGACTATATTATGCCAGTGATCAAATTTGAATTTTTAATGTTTTCTTTTGAATCATTCACATATTTATCTTTGTTATAGCTATGTGGAACATTGGAAACTATAGGACTTGGAGTATGCTAGTACTTGGAGTAAGGAAACTGAAGCTCAGAAAGGCAAAGTAACTTACAGATATACAAATAATATTATGTCTATTCTTACATCCTACATGATGAATTTCATGCCACTTCCAGGTTGTCTGTATATATGCATAGATATACATATATATATATATATATATTTCTCTTAATATATATCACATACATTTTTATATATAAATGTTTCTTTTTTTACCATGTGATCTATATTATTCTTTGAGTTACTCAATGTAACTGGTTCACGCAGGTGTAAAAGTTCAAATATCTTGGCTTTACTATATGGAAAGTATTAATGTCAACTGGAAATAAGTTTTAGCACATTTAAAAGAATATTGAATTAAGGACTAGAGGTCCTTGTTCCATGTACTTGAACTTTGTGACAAGGTTGCACCTCTATAAGGTATTGACATCACCTGTCATGGGCTATGGCTCTGGTGACACTCATTCAACTGCTCTGTGCTTTGTATTGAATCAAAATCAATACTTTCTTCTATCCCATTGATGCCAAGATTTACATAAATAATTTGCAGCACATTTTCTGGACGCAAAAAAAGTAGAAACAAAGTGACTATCTTCTGATTGGGGAATGGTTAAATAAACTGGGATACTTTAATCCTCATTGGGCCTCAATTTCCTTTTCTGAAAAATGAGAGTTGGACTAAACGGCCCTGAAATTTCTTCAGAGAGATCTTATGTTCTGTAAGGAAAGAGAAACATGAAAAATGCCAAGAAAACTGGAAAGATTGTTATGAGTTGACATAGACAGAAGTCAGCAAGACTAGGAGAATGATATATAGAATTATAACAATGTAAAAGGAACTGGAACTTGTATAAACTGTAAAGACTAATATAGGACCTGAAAAACAGAAAATTACATATGCCTCCCTTCACTTGGCAAATGTGGAATGTAATAGGTGGGAAATGATCTATCCGCATTGTAGCAATCAGCAAACATTTAATAAACACTTACAATAACAAAGATAAAAATGAAAAAATGAAAAATGTCATCCCCTCAAGAAGCTTACAGTCTATTAGGGGAGATGACATGTACATAATTCAGTACAAACAAAACATAAGTACATATATATAGACATTTGTATATATGTTTATGTTTACAAGCATAATACAAGGTAAATATTTTAACAGGAGGGCATTAGCAGCTAGAGTTAACAGGGAAGACTTAATGTAGAAATTAATACTTGAGTTTCAGAGGAAATAATTTTAAGAGACTGAGATGAAAAAGGAATGTATTCTAGATCCTTGGCGTAGTCAGTACAAACATTTGGAAGGCCAGTTTGGCTAGACTAAAGAGTTACTATAAATGTTAGTTCAAACTAGCTTTGTTGGTTACAAAAGAAAGATCATTGGTAATGGAGGAATGACACACATCAGTAAAAAAAAAAAGAAATAAAAAGTAAACTATAAAAGCTATGCAAATTATGCATAATTCTTCACTTTTCTCACTTTTATACACAACTGACCCAAGGAGAAAGACTACTTAAACCTTGTTTTACTTCCCATCCCTTTCCCCCTCCATTTCCATCTTACACAGAAGATATAGGTTGACCTGAAGTTTCTTCTACTCTTTACCATATTTTACCAGAGTTGAAAAGTGAAGCTTGAAGTCCCTACAACCATGCTGTCAAACCTATGGCACACACAATGGAGAGTGCTGGAGGTAGCTGCTCCCTTTCCCCTCTCCTGGCAAACAGAGGGAGAAGAAATGGAAATAATGTCAGATTTTATATTCACTGTAGACAGTGACTATAGTCATGCAATTAAACAATACTTACTTCTTGGAAGGAAAGTATGGCAAGTCTGTATAGCATAGGAAAAGCAGGGACATTACATTACTAATCAAAGTCCATAGAGTCAAAGCTATGATTTTTCCATTAGCAATGTATGGCTGAATTACACTATAAGAAAATGTGAGCGCTACAGAATCAATGCTTTCAAACTGTGGTACTGGAGAAGACTTTTGAGAGTCCCTTGGACAGCAAGGAAATTGAAATCGGTCAATACTTAAAGAAATTAGCCCAGACTATTCACTGGAAGACCAAATACCGAAGCTGAAGTTTAAATACTTTGGCCACATGATGAAAAGATAGGACTCATTGGAAAAAAAAAAACAAACAAACCTGATTTGAGGAGAGATTGAAGGCAAAAAGAAACAGGGATGGCAGAGGATGAGATGGATAGATCGGCATGGATACTACAAAATGAACCTGGATAGGCTTTGAGAGATAATAGAGGACAGAAAGACATAGTATGCTATGGTCCATAGGGTAATGAAATGACTGAATAAACCGTAAAGTACATTAGCTATCCTTAGAAATACTAGCTCATAAGCTCCCAGCTCTTTGTGTTTCCCATAAAAATCATCCTTAGCAAAGATATTTAAGAGCATTTTCCTCATTATGGGCAGCTAAATGGTGTATTGGATAGAGTATCAGACCAGGAGTCAGTTATGTCTGAGTGTAAATCTGACTCAGACACTAGTTGTATGATTCTGGGCAAGTACCTTAACTCTATTTGCCTCAGTTCCTCATATAGAAAATCGGGACACTGGAGATGGAAATGGAAAACCACTCCAGTATCTTTGTCAAATAGACAGAGTAGACAACATTCATCAGGTCACAAGGAGTTGAGAAAAACTGAATAACTACAACAAGGGAAAAACTTTGTAAGGAATTAAATTTAGGAGTTTGGCTAAAATATGGGAATTCTAAGTAACATTGTGATCACCAATTAAAAAATATTATAGTTCAAGTCAAGTGACTTTTAGTAGTTTTTATTTTCAAAGATGTGGAAAGAGTAAAAGTAGAAAATGTAAGAGGGTAGAGAAAATGTCTAGCCTATTACATTAAATGTTGCTCCAGTGTCCAGCTCAGCCCTTTCAGGGCTTGTTAACCCTCAGCCAGAGGACCCGATAGTGTCTTATGCAAAGGTTCCAGCAATGCAGCCTCCTCCAGGAGAAGAAGACCTCTTTGGAACCAATTTCTCCAGAAGCCAGGAAGGGAAGGCCAGCTACTCACTCACCAAAAACAAAGTCCAAAAGAGAAGATCCTCTGTTATAATAAAGGCCCATTTTCCTCTCAGTACCATTTTACCTAGTTGTAAATCTAATGCTGAAACTTCTTTATCCTGACTATATAGTACCTTGGTACTTGAACATTTTTTTTCTAGATGCTTACAGTATTTTTTCTTTAATGTAGGATCTCTGGATTTTGGCCATGACATTCATGAGACTTCTGTGAAAATTAAAATTAAATACCAATAATAAAAATATTATATTGTAGGAGATTTATTAATGATCATTAGAAATAAAGGAATAAAAGGGATACAAAAAAAAAAAAACCACATGCCCATGGATAATTAGCCTGTTAAAACCCCCACACTTATCACCACCATGCTCTGGACAGGAAGCCAAAAAGGCTGAGGCCTGGAACACCCACGAAATTTATCCCCTGTCTATAGGAAGTATATAATTATAGGAAGTCAGTGGGCTCCCAGGAAATGTAGTTCTTTTTAGGGTAACAGATTTCCAATTATACATTCCAGCCTGATGATCATTTTGGGGGACTAGTCTCCCCAATTTGATCATTTTACATAATCAACTTTTACATTATAGTAATTTGGGGGAATACAAGGGAAAAGAACAAATCTATAATTGCTAGGCACATTTACAAAAAGGCAGTTAGGAGGCAGTCCCTTTGGGCATAAGAGTATACACACAAACACAAATGCATTCAACCCCACACAGTTCAAAACACCACATCCCAAAGTTCACTCTGAATCTTCTGGTGCAGCATGTTGTCTGTGCAAGTATCTTCATGGTGCCTTCTCCAAACAGTTCACTTTCTGGATTTGGAGAGGTAGCATGTTTTTTATCCTAAAATTACTCTCAAAAAGAACTTAAACTTTGCATTTTAGAATAATTATACATTACCCCCCCCCAAAGAGGATGTTGAAAAATACAGAGATCACTTAGGGACGCATGGCTGAGTTATGAGGTATATGAACCAATTAGTAAGAGAAATCAAAAACATCAAAAAAATCCAAATAAAAGAGAAAAAATAACTTCTGGATGAAATATAGAATATCAAAGTCTTATGTATAAAATTCTAAGTAAAGGAAAAATAAACCTGTAACAAGTCCTTGAATTGGGGCCCAATTAAAGTGATTTATGCAATTATGCACTTACCTAAGTTTGCCACATTTTGATAGACAGAATAGGAACTAGATTATAGGAGCAAATGGGAATCAGGAGGGAGCCAGAATAATAGATATTATGTACTTGATATAGAGTGTGTGTTACAAGGACATCCTGCATTTAACACATGTTAAATAGCCACACCCTCAAGTCTCACACATGATCAAGTCCTTGTGCTCTTTGCTCAGAATGTCATCAGTCCACATAGGACTGGTTTGGTCTCTTTGACCTTATGCTCGATTGGCATTATGCTCGATATGGCACTATGCAAATAGCTTTATGCTTCTTTGGCACTGTGCAATGGCTCTTTTTGCATTTCCTTCTCCTGGAATCAGACAGAATCATTAAGCAAAGTCCCATTTTTAAAAAACAATCAAAGGCATCATTTTTATAGTCTAAAGCTTTTTGGGTATGCATTGACATTAGGGCAAATATATTTTAAACTTATATTACTGCAAGTTCAAAAAACTTAAATAATCTTCTCAATACTGTTGATGTGTGCTTCAAACACAAAAAGGAGAGAAAAAATAAAACTGAAATAGTATATTGCACATGCAAGAAAAGACAATAATAAAAAAAAGTTGTACAAATCAAAAATATATATCTTACAATCATTAATACATTGTGTCAGCTAAGGAAAGGTAGAATACAAAGGTTTCTTACCAAAAATGAGATCCATTTCCTTTTCAAACTTAGCCATGATCCACTGTGTGAGTGCAGATGATTTCACACAACAGTTTTTTTAAAATAAAGAACAATAGTACAACAGGTAATGTACATTCAAGAAGTATCAAAATCCCCAAAGTTATAATAGCCCATCTAATGACACTAGCAAACAAACCCACTATCATTAGGATTCACATGAGTCTGCTGTATGACCAAAAAAACCCACAAAACTTAGAAGCTAATAGATATTTATGACAAGTTTTTCAGGTGTAGGAATCTTTCAACCTTGGCTGAGATATTTTTTTTAAATCTATTCCTGCCATCATTGCAAATGTGGCAAGGAGTCTAGAAAAGACCAAACCTCTATACTGTTGATGTTGGGTCTAAAAAACTACCAAGAATCTAGATCATTCTGGTGGAAGGGTAGAGTAAGCTCAAGAGTTACAAAAGGGAGATGTTCTCTCTTAGGAGCCATCCAGGGGTGCCACATCCTAAGAACAACTTCCCAGATCCTCTGGTATGAGACTGTAATGTCCCATCCATTTACATTTTTACAAATGTAGAGGTGGAGATATAATTACACTTCACTTCAATTACTAAAATGGACCCTTTACCTCTTCTTACAAATAACTTATCGGCAGGCAAATGATCAGTCAGACCTATTGAAAAAAAAAATCTAAAAATCATGTCTAAAGACCCCTTAAAATCAATTCTAGATATTTAGCTCATTAAATTATCCAAAAGTTTTTAACAAGGTTGAGGGAGTCTATCCATCATCTATGCAACAATTAACAAAGCCAAAATGGAAAAAAGCTGTTTTTATGGGCTTACACAATGATATTTTGTTCAGTATAGTTATAAGGGGAAAGTTAACAGAATATATCTAATAGTTAAAACACAGTAAATTAAAATGATTCAGTGTAACAAAATAGTATTGATCAGATTAATATATGAACTTAAAACAACAACATTAAATCTTAAAGCAGACAAGCAGCAAAATACAATAAAATACCCAGGGTTTCATAAAACAATAGGGTCTGAAAAGGCTTAAAAATTTCACCTCCAAACTCTTTAATATTCCTTCTCTATTTAGTTTCCTTTTGTCATAGTGAGGGAGAATTCTTCACTGACCATGGTTTGAAGGAATCCCAAATTGGATTAAGCAGATGGGCTAGAGAACCAGCTTATCTTTTCTCCACCAAGAGTCCCTCAAACTAAAAACAGCCAGGCCAGTTGGGAGGGCAACTGGGCAAAAAAATGGGAAGGAGGGGGAAAAACCCCAATAAACAAACCAACCAAAGCAGAGCAGCAGTCCAGGTAGAGTTTGGAGTTCTCATGGAGTTAGCAAGGACGGTGGGGTAGGGGTGGGGGACAAAAAGCCTTGGCAGGAGAAACATGGCTTAAAAAAATTTATCTGGGTTATCTTAAAAAATTGAGAAGTTCTTCTCTGACAAGTGGTTGCCATCAATGTAAAAATTAAAATTAAAATCTCAATAATAAAAATATTGATTATTAGAAAAAAAGGAATAAAAGGGATACAAAATAAAAACTATGTGCCCATGGCTAATTAGCCTGTTAAAACCCCCACGCTTATGACCACCATGCTCAGGACAGGAAGTCAAAAAGGCTGAGAGGCCTGGAACACCCATAAAATTTATCCCCTGTCTACAGGAAGTACATAATGACAGGAAGTCAGTGGGGTCCTGGGAAATGTAATTCTTTTTAGGGTAACAGATTTCCAATTACACACTTCTCTTTTGGGTATCCATCCTGGTAATGAGTGGATTACTTTAATTTTTTCTTTGCCCTCTTGTTTCTGATGGATATGTGTAATTTTCACATATGATTTCTTTATAAGTACTGTGTGGGGGTTTATAAAATGATTTTAAGGGAAACCAATGGTTTTAGATCATCTCCCCTTGACTTATTTTATAGTTTAGTTTTTTTAAATATATTTTTCCAGCCTTTGATTTTGTTGAGTATCACTGATTTCTGTTTAGTCTATTCTATTTTTCAAGGATTTGATTTCTTGGATAAGAGTTATCAGTTTTTCCTTAAATAATTCATTCTAAGTTTTCTTCAAGAAACTATTTCATTTTTCAAAATTTCTTGCTTCATTTCTACTAGATGTACATGTAGTCCTTGCAAAAACCCCTTCCTCTCCAATAGTCTCTTCTTAAAGTTGTTTCAAAGTTACTCTTTCCTTTTTTTGGAGGATCTTTATATATGCATTAATTTTTTTATGTCAATCAATTTTTTTTAAAATTTACTCATCTTTGGACTTTGTGCTAGGGTCAGACTTTTATACTCTGGGATGTGATGTATAAAAATGGAAAATGTAACAACCCTTATATTGGTATTATTAGATATCTAGCCTTAATGATGTAAGAGTCTACCTGGGTTGTCTTTCTCACTGACCAGAGGGTCTCAAGGGTATGTCCCTGTGATAGAAACTCAGTACAGGGAGGGACAGGATCTAATATTTAGATAAAAACAACTAAAGGGTAAGGTATAGACGTTTTGCTTGGACTTAGCAAAATGCCAAGCATCCTTTGATGTCTTTCTAATACCAGCCTGTCAGGATGTCAGCAATAGTGAATGACTCTTGACTTTTTGCTTAACCGGAGTTAACTGGAGCTGACACCCTAAAGCACCCTATTGCCCTCGACCTCTTTGAAATACTTCAAAGACTTATCTGACTGCATATTAGATAGAACAACATTGGTTTTTTTTTCTAAGACAAGTTAGGGAAAGGTATGGGAAAGAGGTTATCAGGATACTCTATGTTATTCTATTCAGACTGATCTTGAGTCCTCAGTTGTGGCCATCAGCCGAGATCAGTCCTACCAGAAATTCTTCTCTTTCTAATCTAAATTATAATATACCTAAGCCCCTAAATAAACAGTTGAGTCTAGAGAAGTAGTAGAGATAGTAAAATCTGGTCAGACACACAGACTCCCCTCCTAGGATAAAATACTGTTTGGGTCAATCTCTAAAGTCTTGTTTGACTTCCAGTGTTCACAAGAAGATCTCTGAGATGAATTGAATTTATATCAGTCACAGCAATCCCTTTGGGATACTTCAGGCTATTAGATGATATTGATTTCAAACCAGAGCTCAGGATACACCTTCACTCTCTTCCAAGGTTCAGGGGAATCTCTCCCTTGTCAGTTGAAAACTCTCCCAGCATCCTCTGTGCATTCTGTCTCTCTGTCTCTCCATCATCTCTCTTCCTGTGTGTTCTATATCTCCTCTTCATTTCCATCCATTTCTACAGGTGCTAAATCCTGCTTGCTCTCACCCAAGGTCCCCTGTATTTCTACACTCTGGGAGTGAGTTCTTCCTGCATCTTTCAGTTTTATAGTGTTGGATCCTAAAGGCCCAATCTGGCACCTCAAGACTTCACATTGAAGCCCTTGTTCTTGGGATCTCCTGCTTTGTATGTAGCATGTACAAATTAGAATACAGAGTACAGGAAAAAGTATAGGAAGAGGAATGGTAGGAAGGTGCCAGGTTGTTGATGGTGAGAGATGGTATTTTTGCAAAAGAAATTAATTTGCAAGCAAGTGCCATAGAATGTGGTGGAGTGGTTAAGACAGGAGAGAGCCTATTTGGACTTTTGGGGGGAGAGGGGATTTTCTGGAAGTTGAACTGCCAGCTTGATTTGTTGCTCAGGAACTCTGAGGAAAGAGCCAACCCTGAGGCCCTTAGTCCAGCACTTAGAAGTGAAACCCACTCCTGCCAAGGATTTCCTATCAAAACTGAGATCTGCAATCTTTCCTGTTACGTTGAGAAGAACAAGACCAAAGAGGGAGCAGATTTGTACTGCTTAGTTTACCTTTAGGGGTTATTCTCTGAGGTAGGCAGAATCACTCCCAATTCCTGACCTCTGGACTACTTCAACTAATACCTAGAGACTTACTCTTTTTTGTGGATTTAGCCTAGGATTAGACAGCATAGGAAAGAAACTCTAGATAGAGAGGAGGTTCAGATTGACCTCAGCTTTAGCTGAGGGCTAACAAGATTTGACATCTATGCTTGTTTCATTAATTTAGGGAAACCTTACATCCTCTTTCCTGATCCTATCCCTGTTACTTCGTACAAATATATTATACATCACTAAGCAGTCAGATCCATCAAACAGAACCATAAGGGGGAAAACAGTTTTTTGGGGTTTTATACTGGAGAGAGGGTTCTACCTTGACTGGGTTGAGCCAAATTTCCATTCAATTGTCATTGACCCCTCTCTCACATTAGCACTCTGCCTCTGGGGAGAACACCTTAAACTGGGTAAGTTACATAAAACCCTAGTCAACCATCTATACAATCTCCTAAGGTGTTTAACTCCCATTTTACAGTGTGCTTTAGCATCCCCTTCAACAATGGCTTTAAATCATACTAAAGAGTTGTAGTTTATTATAAAATACATTTAGAGCCACTTAAGATCTCTGAATAGGGAAGTAACATGGTCAGATCTGTGTTGACTACTATGCAGACCATGAATCAGAGAGGTAAGACTTAAAGTAGGGAGATCAGATAGGAAGAAGCTATTATAATAGTTCAAGCAAGAGATGATAAAAGTCTGATCTAGGTTGGTGGCTCTGATAATGAAGACAAGGGTACCGATGCAAAAGAAACTTGGAAGGAAGAATTGGAATAACATGCTAAGTAATAGGATGTGGGGGTTAAGAATCGAGGAAGAATCAAGGGTGTCTTTGAGGTTGGGAACCTGGGTGACTAGAAGGACAGTGGAAGGAACCCTTAGCAGAAATAAATAAGTTTGACTACACCAAATTAAGAAGTTTTTGTACAAACAAAACCAAATGTAACTAAAATCAGAAGGAAAGCAACAAATTGGGAAACAATCTTCATAAAAACCTCTGACAAAAGTTTAATTACTCAAATTTACAAAGAATTGATAGATGGGCAAGGGACATGAACAGGCAGTTCTCAGATAAAGAAATCAAAACTATTAATAAGCACATGAAAAAGTGTTCTACATCTCTTATAATCAGAGAGATGCAAATTAAAACAACTCTGAGGTATCACCTCACACCTAGCAGGTTGGTTAACATGACAGCAAAGGAAAGTAATGAATGCTGGAGGGGATGTGGCAAAGTAGGGACATTAATTCATTGCTGGTAGGGTTGTGAATTGATCCAACCATTCTGGAGGGCAATTTGGAACTATGCCCAAAGGGTGCTAAAAGACTGTCTGCCCTTTGATCCAGCCACAGCACTGCTGGGTTTGTACCCCAAAGAGATAATAAGGAAAAAGACTTGTACAAGAATATTCATAGCTGCGCTCATTGTGGTGGCCAAAAATTGGAAAATGAAGGGAAGCCCTACAATTCGGGAATGGCTGAACAAATTGTGGTATATGTTGGTGATGGAATACTATTGTGCTCAAAGGAATAATAAAGTGGAGGAATTCCATGGAGACTGGAACAACCTCCAGGAAGTGATGCAGAGTGAGAGGAGCAGAACCAGAACATTGTACACAGAGACTGATACACTCTGGTACAATCGAACGTAATGGAATTCTTCATTAATCTCAATGCAATGTCCCTGAACAATCTGCAGGGATCTAGGAGAAAAAACACTATCCACAAGCAGAGGACAAACTGTGGGAGTAAAAACACTGAGAAAAGGCAATTGCTTGACTACAGGGGTTGAGGGGATATGATTGAGAAGAGACTCTAAATGAACACCCTAATGCAAATACCAATAACATGGAAATGGGTTCGAATCAAGGACACATGTGATACCCAGTGGAATCACATGTCGGCTATGGGAGAGGTGGTGGTGGGGGGAGGAAAAGAAAATGATCTTTGTTTCCAGTGAATAATGTATGAAAATGATCAAATAAAATAATGTTTAAAAGGAAATAAAAAAAGAAATAAGTAAGTTTGTAAAGAGAATAGATTTTGATGAAAAGACAGTGAGCTTCACTCAGGACATTCTGAGTTTGAGATGATTCAGACATCACCAACAGACAGTTAACAATTTAGGACTAGAGTTTAGGAGAAAGAGAAAAACATATAAAAATGAGAATGAGCTGTAATAATAAATTTTAACTTATAAAAGTAATTATGTTGCCCATTTTCTATTTTGCTAGTACAACTACTGCTCAATTCAAGCAGTAAATAAACTAGTCTCACATTTTATGTATTACTAAAGGGTTCTCCATGTTTGCTGGATAGCACCAAAATGTGTTGACACAGTTGTACACCAAGTTTTAACATGCTGATCATGTTAAAATAGTGTACAAGGAATACTTTCCACTTTGTAAGAAGTCAGACTGTTTATCGTGCCTAAGTGGTCAGAGATTTTCCTGTCTGTGTGTGGTCCTACAGTTTTAATATCATAACCATGACTATGAAGTGGAGCAACATGTAGTAAGCTAGAATGTGCAGTTCTAATTCCAAAATGGGTGCATAGGTCAATAAGAATCAAATAATTTTAAATGATCAGGTAAAGTAAAAAGAAGGCTTCTTTCAAAGTTTGATTTCATTGAAGGTGTATGAATATATATATACATATATATTTACAATATATTTGTATATACACATATATCAAATATTGAAAGCTCTGTGTGTGTGTAAGTAAAACCCTTTGAAGCAAAACTACAAATGACATGTTGTTCAGTCATGATTGACCCTTTATGACCCCAATTGGGCTTTTCTTTTTATAGATAGTGCAGTGGTTTGTCATTTTCTTCTCCAGCTTATTTTAACAAATGAGGAACTGTGGCTACAGGGTTAAGTGACTTACCCAACATCACTTAACCAGTTAAGTGTCTGAGGCTGGATTTAAATTCCTGAAAATGAGCCTTCTTGATTCCAAACCCACTGCTCCATTCATTACAATATGTAGCTTCTACAAATGACACGAGATCAAACTTCCAAATTAACACCCACGTGCAGTGGTTGACTAACACTAGTAAATAGAAACTGAAATAAATTGTAACTATGCTGAGTACAGTCTTCCGTGTCTTTAGTGTCAAGCTGCATAAAAAGGCTACTAACATGAAATGGTTACTATTGGTAAAAAAGAGGCATTATTTCAATTTAGTCTAGTAGCTTGATGTAAGCATTGCACAACACCACGAGGGACTTAGTTTGAGGAGTGTGGCCTTAAAGTTCATTCCCAGGCCAACTGAGTTAACAGGCTTAGTCTCCAGAGTCCTTTTCATTTTCAGAGCAGCACTGACTTCAATCTTCAATCACTTAGTTTTCCTTGCAATTAGAAATAGAGTTTAATCGGAAGCCCCACCCTTTCCAGACAACATATAAGTGAAGAGAGACCTCACAGAAAGAAAAGAAAAATGTTCTATATAGGACTAAATTAAGAAGCGCATATTTTTGGTGTCTAGAGTTTTAAATCCTCTAGACAATTTCTGAATACTAAGCTGTTCACATTTATCATTCCATTAAGACTTAAATGTTCCAATTTAGGATGGGTTGTTCTCATATTTTTTAAACAGGTTTTACTCAACAGTTCTCTGAGCAATTAAATCTTAAACATATATCTTTGTTATATGCACACATATATGTATGTATACAAGTGGGCCCATATTACATGTCCCATTTGATTGCCAAATACATAAAATATAATTCTCAGCTGACTGAATAAATTGCTGAAGGATTGTTTTTATTATAGTTTCTCATTAAAGTTCTCCATATTATAGATCATAATTTTTTTCCATTGCCATGACAACAGGGTAAATAAGTCAATTTTAAAATAGTTTGGTTTAGGGATCTATAGTTTTTCCAGCTAACTAACCTTCTCTGGGTACATATCACATCCTTTTCCACTAAGGGTTATCAGACCTCTGACATTTTACTGTGGTCTATCTACTATGACTGTTGTCCTCCCGGCCAGAAGGACAAAATTCTAGAAAGATCTCTAAGTGGTAATACTCCTGTACCCAGCTTTACAAAGCTTATGTCTTACCTGCCACAATAAGAGGAATGTAAATTTAATATTCTAGCTTCCCAGATGCTAAAAATGTGTGCGTTAGAGTTGTACTATGATAATTGCTTTTATCTGGCATATGTATAGCATCATATTTTTGCAAGCAGTGTTACAAAGTGACAATCCTGATAAGGTAACCTAAAATATACTTTGTAGCAGTATTCTAACACTAATACCCACGGAATGGGAAGATCCTTTAAAGAGCAGCTTTCTATATCTTGACAGCAGAGGCACATATTTTTCTTCAATTTTTCTATATTGGTTTCTCTATGTCCCTGCTTCTGAAATAAGGTCAGAAACTAAAAGTGGGCAGTTTCTAGAGTGCTAGAAGTCTTGGAATTTCAATGAAAGGGAAGGCCTTCAATATTTACAAATAACCCTTTCAATTTTTGAAGCTTTCTTTTTTTCACAATTTAATGCAGCATATTATCTTCCTTGTGCTCCTTATCGTCAAAGTTATAAGTAATACAAATACCATTCGTAAGACAGACTAGTTTAGCTCCCTTTGCTGAGTAGCAGTCTAGTTAATAAGCTCAGGATTGAAGTTTAAAGACCTGCCCCACACAAATATAAGTAAGTCAGATGTAACAAAAAATGGGGCAGGGCAATAAAATATCCCTTTCTTCAACCCTCAGGTAACTTCTTCCCAATTTTCATCTTCCCAATTGTCCTTAATTATAAAGGGTGGGCATGTACTTTAATGTAATGTGCTCATTTGTAAATGGTAATCCTTTTCAAGTCAAAGCAGGCACAGGAGAAGTTTGAACTTAAATCTAGGGGAAACTGAAGAGTAAAATTCCTTTTAACAGGAGGGATAAAAGGGGTCCATACTGGTACCTCTGCTAAAAAGAAGTAAAGCTCAGGGTCAAAACACCATAAAACAATTGTTGTTTGGAAAATCCACAGCTTATAGTTGAGTGCCACCTTTCAGACCTGCTCTAAATCCAGATGGATTCTAATATCATTCCTATGACTCTCTAAACATAAATATAACCTAAACTTTTGCTATCAACAGAGGTAACAGATAAGCTATTTGTAATCATGACGAACCTGTGAAATTTACCAGGTCTAAAGCCATGTCAATTATTTAATGGCAGGAAAAAAAAATTTGAACAATTTTTTTATCTTCCAACTTCTACATAGAAGTGTTTAATAAATTAATACTGAATAAATGAAGTTACTGAAATATATTTGGCATGGCTTTACATAAAAATTATGGTAAAGTTTTGTATCTGCCTAGAAAAATGGCATCTAGGTATATATATATATATATATAAAATTAAAAAATTTGGTTTTTAAACTAATAAAACTCCAATGTTTTGATCTCATTGTGTAAACTCACCAGTTTAAGTACAGTACAGCTCACAGCCCATCTATGCCTTCTTACCCTGTGCACTTTCCTCTGCTTCTTCCATTACACCTTCCCCCTGGAGTATACCCAACATGAGGAGTATCAGCATGCCTTGACATTTCATGGATACAAATGTAGCACTTGGGTGGCCCACCAGATATCACTCTCTCTTGCTACATGACCAGTTCACCTCTGTTTCTAGCTATATACCTCTTTGATGATAATCTTTAATGCCAATTTTCTTAAATAATTCTTAGTTAGCAGTAACCTACAGTTTACTTGCACTTATTATGCATCCTTCTATTGTCTCTTAGGTGACCTACACACCAATTCTTTTGGGGACTATGCCGTATAGGCATGGGCATCACTAGGAGAAAAACAATGCTAAAACAATAGGTCTTTTTTCTAGGAAGAAGTTGAGGGTGGAAAAAAATACTGTTTACCAAAAATGCCCCAGCTCACACTCATCTTATTCTAAGGCCAAACTCATTACTGATTCATTGGTTCTGTCCTGGATAGTTACACTGATGTGTGGAAATATATAACATGGACTAAACAAAAAGCATTCTTATTAATTTGGTCTTTCCTGTGTGGATTGTTATATTAAACACTTTTTTAATTAAAAAAAAATTTTTAAACCCTTACCTTCAGTCTTGGAGTCAATACTGTGTATTGGCTCTAAGGCAGAAGAGTGGTAGTAGTAGTAGTCTCTCGGTAACCGAGGATGACTATTGTCTATGATGAAGAGTGGTAAGGGCTAGGCAAGTGATTTGCCCAGGGTCACACAGCTGGGAAGTGTCTGAGGCCAGATTTGAACCTAGGACCTCCCATCTCTAGGCCTGGCTCTCAATCCACTGATCTACCCAGCTTCCCCCCCTATATTAAACACTTTTGAAGTTTTATATATCTCATTTACAATGATCTTTGCTATTTTAGATGATTCAGTCAGAAGGATATCTTCTGCAAAGAGGACTTAAGAACTAAACTGGTAGGAAATATTGTTTTTAAAATTTGAACTGTAAACTAAACATTTTCCCTGACACTACTATTGTGTTTCTCTGATTTATACTTTAAATAATGTTATTTAATTGCTTAATTTAGAATATTTTTCCATGGTTACAAGATTCATTGTCTTTCCCTCCCCTTCCACCAATCCCCTCCTGTAGCTGACGTGCAATTCCTCTGGGTTTTACATGTGTCATTGATCAAGACTTATTTCCATATTATGGATAGTTGAAATAGGATGATCACTTAGAGCAGCAGTTCTCAACCTGTGGGTCTCAACCCCAATGGAGGTCAAACGACCAAACCACAGGGGTTGCCTAAAGCCATCAGAAAATAAATCTTTCCGATGGCTTTAGCAGCTGAGAAATTGCGCTACTTTACAGCAAGATCTCAGAAATGTAACAAGGGAATCACTTTAAAAGACTGATATATATTAATTTAAGGTCGCCCAGGAATCAGCTATGTAATTCCTAAATGAAAAACTCAAGTCAGCCGTCAGCCTTTTTTGGAGTTTAATTACAATAGGAGCAAGAAAGGAATTAGAGATATATATAGAGAGAGAAAGGGGAGAGAAGGGAATAGGGCTTAAATACCCCTTCTGTTTAGGCTGGGCCAAAAGGCCCAAGCCCTTAGATAGCTGGGGCAAAGAAAAGAGATCAGTCCCTATTACTCACGTGTCCAAAATGGAGAAACAGTCTCAGAGGCCCCCACCTTCAGCTTCCTTCAGAGCAAGCTTCCTCAGAGCCCAGGAACCACACCGACCAAAAACTCCACCCCCTCCTCGAGTCTCCAGACACTCCTATCTTTAAGGAAACCATCCAAGTTGCCTCCCCTCAGTCCTCACATCTACCAATCACTCTTCATCAATTTCCCTGTCAATGGAGGCTCTCGCTTAACCCAGGACCGCCCAGAGGTTTCTGGCTTTTGCACATGTCTGTTGAAGGTCATATTTTTCAAATGATTAAATCTTTACTCCTTTGTTACAGCCCTTTCTAAATCCTGTTAACTTGAGTATGGTAGAGATTGGAATAATTAAATTTTGATCTAGGCTGCAGCCCTTACTCAATCCTATTAGGACTGAATAGGGTGGAGATTTCTCCATTGTATCAATTCTAAAATCAATCAAGACTCAAAGAAATTCCTGTTCTATGCTTAAGCATAGGTCAAAGTCCTTTTCATTGTTCAGCAAAGGGTTTCTGTCCTAAAGTAACCTTAAGAAGGGAAGAGGAAGAACCTCCCATGCCAATGGGATTCCCATTCCAATAGACTATCAGTAAGAAATTTTCCAAGTATGAAATATCCCAATGGTGAAATTTCCAACATTTATAAGTCTAAGGAATTTTGAGGTTTACAGAAAGAACGGGGACCCTGCTGCCCACACATTGTACTAATATTAGTTACCTATCAGCAGCCCTCCCCCTATGAGGGGCAATGGATTTACCCTGTTGCCTGGAAACCGGACTCAAATAGAGACCCAGAGAGAGCACCGGGGCGCTGGCTCCAGAGGGATTAAGAACGAGTCCTGGAGCGGATAACTCCTGGAGCGGATAATGGAGCCGAGTAACCCCAGCAAAATGAAGCCTCAGCTCGAGCTGGAGGGAGACGACAGGAAGAAGAAGGCAGGGTCTATGGACCCCCTCCCCAGGCAGGACGTACCTCCCGCCCCAACACTCAGGCTGCCTCCTTCTGGATTAATATTTCTCAACACATAATTAAATATTATTTTTGTGATTAATCACTATGTTTAAATTATGTTTGATTTGTAGCAATGAGAATACATAATGCATATCAGGTATTTACATTCTGAATCATAACTGTAGCAAAATTACAGTTTTGAAGTAGCCACTAAAATAATTTTTTTGGTTTGGGGTCACTGCAAGATGAGGAACTGTATTTCGGGGTCACAGCATTAGAAAGGTTGAGAACCACAGACTTAGAGTCTACATCTCCAATCATATGCCCATCAACCCGTGTGATGAAGCAGTTGTTTTTCTTCTGTGTTTCTGCTCCCACAGTTCTTCTTCTGAATGTGGAGAGTGTGCTTTCTCATAAGTCCTTCCAAATTGTTCTGGATCGTTGCATTGTTATTAGTAGAGAAATACATTACATTTGATTGTACCACAGTGTTTCAGTCTCTGTATACAATGTTCTCCTGGTTCTGTTCCTTTCACTCTGCATCAATTCCTGGAGGTCATTCCAGTTCACATGGAATTCCTCCAGTTTATTATTTCTTTGAGCATAATAGTATTCCATCACCAACAGATACCACAATTTGTTCAGTCATTCCCCAATTGAAGGGTATCTCCTCATTTTCCAATTTTTTGCCATCACAATGAGTGCAGCTATGAATATTCTTGTGTAAGTCTTTTTCCTTATTATCTCCTTTGGGTACAAATCCAGAAGTGCTATGGGTCAAAGGGCAGGCAGTCTTTTAGCACCCTTTGGGCATTCCAGAATGGTTAGATCAGTTTACAACTCCACCAGCAATGCATTAATGTCCCAATTTTGCCATATCCCCTCCAATATTTATTATTTTCCTTTGCTATCATGTTAGCCAATCTGATAGGTATGAGGTGATACCTCAGAGTTGTGTTGATTTGCATTTTTCTGATTATAAGAAATTTAGAACACTTTTCCACATGCTTATTAATAGTTTTGATTTCTTTATCTGAAAATTGCCTATTCATGTTCCTTGCCCATTTATCAATTGGGGAATGGCTTGATTTTTTGTACAATTGATTTAGCTCCTTATAAATTTGAGTAATTAGACCTTTGTCAGAGGTTTTTGTTATAAAGATTTTTTCCTCTGCTGTTTCCTCTGTAGTCTGATTTTTTTCTCCATAAAATTTATCCAGGAACAAATCCTTAGAAGTTGTATTTTCTGGACATTTTTTGCCATTGCTAAACTGGTTTTTCCTTCCCTTTCTAGTCAGGAGTCTGAGTGAGGAGGGCAGGCTCTCTGTGTATGGAGCTAAGAAGCATGGTTTTTGCCTGAGGCCACCTCTCGGGTCTCTGGAGCTTCTACTGTTTGCAGTCCTTCTCTGTGCTATCTCCACACCCAAGGTCTGCACTCTTCTGCCTTTTGGGGTCTCAAGTCTCTCTGCTCTCAGGGATAGGTCTTTGGTGGTCTTAGTCAGCTGCCAAGGACCTCGAGGTGCCCCTCAGTCACCGATTCTAGCATGCACTGACTCTGAGTCTAGTGCACTGGTTCTGTAGGTGGGGTAGGGGAGGGTAGATCAATTCACATTTTGGTGGAATCTATTTCACCCCCTTATAGTGTGGAAATGCCCAAATATTGGGTACTTTCAATGCTGCACCTAACTATGGAAGTCCCTTCCTTCATATGAATTCTGGGTTTTTTGGCCTTTTGAAGTAGTCTATATTGGTAGACAAATGAGGAGAGTAAGAGTCCTGTGTCTGAACTGCAGTCATGTTTACCCAGAAGTCTATCTTATTTATACTTTGAAGGCTATTCATAATTAAGAATTTCATTTAACAAAGTTCCTTCTGTTGTTATATTTTTCAAGGAATCTTATGTGATTTCAACGTATTCATGGGAGGCATTGTTGGAGGAAAGTCTTTAAGGAAAGAATTTTGTTCTATTGAATCAGATTTGTTTTAACTTAAAAGTAGGCATCATGTTAATCTTGTATGTTGGGTGCTTTTAGTGAACTATGTGATAGTAAAGATGTGCACTCTGAAGAATATCATTTGCAGAAGCCTGTCTATTTGAATGATCATACTTTAGGATCACATACTACAGATTTAGAGCTAGAAGAGACCATGAAGTTCATTTGTAAATGAGGAAAGTAAAGCTGAGGAAGGGAAGAGACATGGGATGTTTCTATCAGGAGGAAGTGGTAGTGCCAGATTCAGCTAATTCTCAGAAAATTCTTGCTGGTTCCTTCCTCATGTTGTGCCCATTATTCCTGGGCATACTCCAACTCTGTCTTGGGCTTTCTTATTCTTCCTTTCATTTGATGCTCATCAGCTTGAATGGACTACATAATTATGCTGTGTTAAATTTTTGTGTGATTGGACTGAATCTTGGTCGCCAGGAATTTAATTTCTAAATCCCAAAGTGAATTATTAAAATAAAATGGAATTTAAGGTAGTTTATTTTTACAATAAAGGGAAGATTTTAAGGAAGAAATAAAAGGGGAAGAGAGAGAGAGAGAGAGAGAGAGAGAGAGAGAGAGAGAGAGAGAGAGAGAGAGAGAGAGAGAGAGAGAGAGAGAGAGAAAGAGAGAGAGAGAGCGCTCTGGCTTCCTCTAAGTCAGGTAGAAATTCTAAGGCATCAGTCAAGAGAAAGGAGTCACAAGATGATGGGCCTTTCTTGGAGGTTCACACCTCCAGATGGGCAAGGAAACTAAGTCAGTCTTTTTACTCACCATGGTGACCATCTAAAAGGAAAGTAGTCTGAGGTAGATCCTCCAAGGGTCGAGTTCCACAGCCAAGTGTCTTCACTCCAAGTCTGAGTGTCTGTCTTCCAGTCTCTCCTCCAAGTGACTCGTCTTCACTCCAAGCCCAAGTCACTAATCTCCAGTCCAGCTCCTAGTGACTGATCCTTCAATCTATTTGTCAATCTCCTCCATGTGCCTTTGTTTCCTCTATTTAAAGATTTTTTTCTCTTGTGTCACCTCCCCTAAATTTTACATCTACCAATCACAGCAGGTGTTCCTTTCCAGGACTGCCCACTTAATGTATGAAATGGGTGTTCACACCTTTTGTAGTTAGTTAACACATTTTTGTGGTTAGTTAACATCTTTTTGGTTAGTTAACACCTTTTTGTAGTTAGTATGGGTAGATCTACTTTAAATACTGAGTTAACAATTTGGGGATTAAAATCTAAAAATAGACAGGGGATTACAATTCAATCTTCCCAATAAAGGAAGAGCTAAGTACCTTTATTGTTACAATCAGGAGATAGCCAAATCCAATCTTCACAGCTGATGATTCCTAGATCATATATATCCAGCCATATTCCCTCTCTAGAGTTTAATTCTTCTTTTTTTTTGGACAGCTTAAACTAGATATCCTATAGGTACATCAAATTCAACATGTCTAAAATGTAATTCATCATTTTTGCACCCAAACTCTCCCTTCTGAACTTCCTTAATATTATTGAAGATACCACTCAGTCACAGCTCCTCAATTTGACACATTCTCCACACAGAGATAGCTTGGTAGTGAAGACGTTGGAGGGCTGAATTTAAGAGTCAGGAACACTTGAGTTGAAATCCAACCTCATCATCATAGCTGTGTGACCATTAAATCACTTACCTTTGCCTCAGTTTCCTCATCTATAAAATGAAGATAATAATAGCACCTGTCTCCTAGAGCTATTGTGAAGATCAAGTAAGATAATGTTTGTAAATCACTTTGCAAACCTAAAGCTTTATAGAAATGATGGTTATCACCATCACCATCATTGATGTTATTATTATTATATCTACTTGGTTACCAAATCTTGTCATTTCTACCTTTACAACATATTTTGTATACATCCCTTTCTCTGCAGTCACACAGCTACTACCTGAGTTCAGACATTCACCATCTATTTCCTGGGCTGTTACAACAGTGTTCAGTGTCTTTTCTAAAGTGTATGTTTGATTATCACTACTCTGCTCAATAATCTCTAATGGTTCCATATTACCTTCACAATCCAATATAAAGTCCCCTGTTTGGCATCTAAAATTCTTCAAAATCTAGCCCCTTCTTATCTTCTCAATGTTCTTACACTTTATTCTGTTCCACATATTCTATGACCCAGCTACATTAACCTACTTGCTGTAGGTTACACTACTTACTAACCTACTTACACCCTCCAGCTCCTGATGTCATGTATTTGTATAAGCTGTCCTTCATACCTAGAATCAGAGGTGCCCATGAAACTGTATTCATGGAGAGCAGGGGCTGTCTTTTGCTTCTTTTTGTATTCCTTGCATTAGCATGGCACCTAGCACATAGTGAGTGCTTTATAAGTGTTTATTAATCAATTGCTGGAGCCAGCCAATTTAGGAGACTTGACTGCTAAGTTTTCAGTGTTTGCTTTTATTATATTGATTGTGTAGACTTAAGGAACAATGTAGAAAATGTTAATAATTCAGATTACATTTAAAATTGTATACAGCAAACTTTTTTTTGGAGAGTCAGTTATTAAGCATTTACCAGCACACTACCTAGAATGTTCTCCCTCCTCACTTACATCTCTCTGGCATCCTTCAAGAATTAGCTCAAATCCTACCTTTCTGGTCCCTTCAACCACAGCATTTAGAGGAAGCAACTGAGTCAAGCCCAGAGAAGAGGATAGGAAGATTCAATACTGTTGTGATAGAGCACTGCCCTTGAGTGGGGGCTAAATAACTAAAAAAGAGAATAACCTTCTGTTATAACACTCTAGAACAGGGAGAGAATATTTAAACTTAGGAAACTCAATAAAAGGTGGGAATGAACTGTAGTAAATAAAAGTGTTTGAACAACATGGCTCATCATCCCATCACTAATGTATCTTGACTGCTTTTTTCAATAATAATTAGGTCTTTGGTTGGTCAAGTGATAGACTAATTTCTTATAGCAAACCTCAGAGGAGAGAAGGGGGTAATAAATGAAAAATGTTGCTCTCCATTGCTGCTTTCAGCTAATCTCTCTAACATCCATCAGCAACATCTCCTCTAAAGGTCATTCAATCAAGACTCTTAGTGATTATCTACTTACTCCAAAGATATTTTCCTTTCTTCCAGCTCAGTGCCAGGGTCACTTCATTTCTGTCCACCTCAACTCCTGTCCACATACTAGAGAAAAAAAAAATATATATATATATCTTTTCAAAATACCTTAACTTCACAGTTCTATAGTTTACTCAATTCTTATAACTCTACTCTTCAATAAACATAGCTATACATAGATGATCATACCCATGATTTTGCCATCATCCACAATGTTACTTTTAATGATTATGAATTCCTTTATCAAATCATAATATTTTACCATTTTTACTTCCCCTCTGCCTACCCTATTTTTATTCTCACCCTGACCTCTAGACTTCAGTTCTTGCCCAGGATATTACTCTTACACTGGCTACATACTTCTCCCTTCCCAATTTCTAATCTTCATTGGATCAATTCAACTTAACACTATTCTCTATACTCAAGATCCTTGTCCTAGTAATGATTTGCCAATCATGTCTTGCCAAGCCCCACTTCTGGATTCTTCTCACCATCTGCTGCCTTCACTCTTATTTATGTGCTACTAAATGGAGCTGGAAAAATAATTCATGAAACCATTTTGACTGGGACCACTAAATGCTACAGAATCACAAATGGGACCTTGCTTAAGTACTTATGGGATCAAATCACTATCCCATCCACAAAAACATCTTGTCCAAACCTTCTTCCTCAAAGCTTCCATGGCACTTCTTTCCCCAAATACTCTCAGTTGAGAACCTTGTTTCATATTCTATCAAAAAAAATGTAAAGCAAAAAGACCAAGAACTCCCTCTTCTCTCTTCCTCATTTCTGAACTCAGATGCCTTCCCTCACTAACTCCTATTTACCAGTCTCATAGATAGTGGAGGCTTTCTCTTTGCCATGGCAAATTATGCATCACTGCATAGTTCATCAGTACACCACTTCATCATGTCCCACTGATCCCATTTCATACTAGCTCCTTTAAGCATACTGCCCCTTCAATTGTCCCCACTCATTATATATCTCTCTATACGAGGTGCTTCTTGGCTGCCTAAAAACATTACCAGTGTTGCTTATTCTAAAAAATGCTCATTTGATTCTACCATCTTTGATGGTTGCCATTGTATATCTATTCTCCCTTTCATTACTAAAGTCTTTTAAAAAGTCATCTATAATCAGTGCCTCCACTTCTTGTTCTCTTACTCTTCTAAACTGTAGTCTAGTTTCCAACCTCATCATTCAAATGAAATGCCTCCCTCCAAAGTAACCAATAATCTTTTTAGCCTTTGATATTGTCAATCAATTTAATCCTGAATATTTTCTGCTTTTTTCAGTTTTCTTGACCTTGCTTTTTCTTAGTTCTTCCACTACAATGTTTTACCATTCCATCTCAGACTTTGAATTGATATTCCTCTGAGTTCACTATGGTGGGATGGGGCAGGTGGGGGGAACGGAGTAGCCATGGGGTGAGTGTCCTACAGTGGTCTGTCCTGAGACCTTGTCTCTTTTTCCTTATATAAGGTGTTAGCAAACTATAGTTGTTGGTTTAAATCTGGTATGTTTTCTTAGTTCTTTTAGGAACAAGTCTTACTTTTCGGGCCATATGAAAACAGGTGGCAAGTTGGTGATTTCTCATGAGTTTAATTGTGATCTCTTTGGTCATGATTGATTCTTAGATCTAAATTCTAACCCAAACACTCTGACAGCACTTTATCAACTATCTATTGGACATCTCAAACTCAATGTCTCACAATCACCTCAAATTTAACACACCCAAAATAGAATCTTTCCTCGAGATTTCCTTTCTACCCAGTTTACAAATTACTTTTGAGAATTCTATTTTTCTGGGTTTGTTATATATTACTCTCATTTCTGCTGTTCACAGTTCTGCCAATTTGCCCTTCTCTCTACTCTTTAAGCAGAGCGCTCCATCTACAATCTTCATGCTTTTGTAATATCTGTCTCAATTTCCTGGAAACTATTTAATCCTAATATCTCCTAGAATTCATCTCTTTCTTCAAGACAAAGTTCAAGGACCACCTTCTAAATAAAGCCTTTCCTGATCTGCTCTTTCTCCCAATCTAATATTTAAATGTTTTGCATTGATTTCATATCTATTCTGAATGTACACATACACACATTCTGCCAAGCTCAATAGAATAGAAGCGCTTTCAGAGTAGTGCCAGTTTCTTTTCTTTTTTGCATCTCTATCTCCAGTGCCTAGTAGAATGCTTGGCACACAGTGCAATTTAATAAGTGATTGCTAATTGACTGTTAATATCTTAAAACACTGTAATGCCAGTGAATGTGGGTGGTACTGTGAAGGATATAGTTCTACTGCTGGTACTTGAACTTTTTTGCTTCTTTGAATCCTTCCCAGGTCTTTCCTATCTCCTCACTGGAAACAGTTTAAGGTGTGATCTTTTCCTTGGTAGGTAGTTTTTTTTTCCTACTCCCTTTCTCTCCAGAGATTTAATCAGTCATGGCTATTATGACTGGCTTAAATACGATTATTAGCCCAGGAGCAATATAATTGCTTTTCATGTCCAAGTGGTCCTCTCCTCTCTTTTGTTTTATCCTATTTATGTAAGATGAAAAGTTAATAGTACAATCATAGTACTTTAGAACTTGCATTTATGAAAATTCCTAACATTCAGGTAGGTTTACTTTTTGGTCTTAATTTAAAATTATGTTTAGATCTAGCTAGATACAGCCTTTTTATGTTTGAGCCAGACATTAAGATATTGGAAATATTTAAGTTGGAAAAGTTGAGCAAAGGATGTTATAGCTTCTATTACTAGACAGGCAGTAGAGGGAAGTTGGGGAAAGGGCAGATATTTTTTTTCCTCCATCCTTTCCTTAGTCCTTGAAGAAAAAAGTACATCCAGTGTGTTTAACTTAAGTCTTCTCTTCTGAGATACCCATAGGAGACTTCAGATTTCTTTTTGATCTTTCCTTTCTGTAGCATAGCTCTATTCTACTTCCAGGAAGTCAATCAACAAACATTATTAACCTACTGAGGATACAAAAGGAATCAAAAGATAATACTTGCCCTCAAGGAGTTTGGAATTTTATTTTCTCTCTCTCTCTCTCTCTTTTTTTAATTTTTTTGCTTAAAATGCCAGCACCACCCTTTTAATCTATCCTAGACCACTGAATCATGGTGGGACTAGGGACACAGTCATATTTCTACTCCACTGTTGCTCAGCCCTTGATATCCTAATTTTTTCTTCTCAGTTCTGTAGGGGTAGAATTAGGAATAAGGTAATTAGGTATTGCTAAATAAGTTTGCAAAGCAATCTTGTAAACCGTGTAGGTCTCATGCAAGAGTGACAGGTATGACCAGGAATCTGGAACATGGGGCATCCAGGGAAAATTCTCATGCTGGCAGTTGAGAACACTCAGGTACTTGAAGTCAGTTGGATTTGGGGGCTGACCAGGTCCAGACTGCTTTTGGTTTGACTCTGAGGATCTCATCTGAGCTGAAGAGATGTTAACTTGGTTTTGTTCCCACTGGCAATATTTTGGAGAGATTGCTAGGAAAGACCTTCTAGTGATAGCAAAGTCCTTGAGCTGGGTTTGAGGACTTTGTGAATTGTTCTTGGGTCATGTCTAGTCTAGAAGGGATCCTGACTACCTCCAAAGGCTTCCTGGTTCCTTACTATAGATATCACCAACTGTAAGTAGGAATACTTGAAGGAAGAGGGAGTAGGAGGACCCCGAATTTTGTTGTGCTGTCATTTGGAGGTTTCACCTTACTTCCAAGCCAGTTGGTAGACCCTGACATCTTTGGATTTACCAGATCACTCTGTGCATATGTAAGGTTATATATATATTTAAGAGATAAGGCAGTTTTTTATTAGTGGGCTTTTTATTAGTCAATTAAGGAGGAATTTAGGATTAGCCCTTACAAGATCCAAAGGCTAGTCCTTCAGGACTACATAATGAATTTTGGGTAACCCTTAGCTAGATAAATTCTAGATTAGAAATTTCCTTATCTAATACCTCTTAATCAATTTTTATATTAATAAATCTATATTTTATAAACCTTTGCTCTCTAGGACAGTAGTATACACTGGTCCAGTGCAGGAGGTTCATACTTCGAATCTCTCTGAAGGCTGAGTAACTGAGTTAGAACCATCAAATTCTTTAGTACCAGCCTCTCAGACTGATATATATTCTTCAGGCCATAACTCATAGTGTGTGAAAAACATGGTATGGCATGGTGATGCTTATTGGTAATCTTTGCTACTAAGGGAAGCTGAGGCTAGTAGGTCAAAGATCATTTGAACTTGCAGGTATGTATAGCAGTAGGCTAACTAAGTATGGTACTAATATGGAGTAGGTGGGAGGAGTACTATGGAAGGACAAAAGAGAGGTTGGCTGCCTAGCAGAGTAGGTTAACCTTGACCAGAAGCCAATACTCTCATTCCAATCAGTGATGGGATCAACCCCAAAAGCTGATCCATTGCATTTATAGCCTGGGTAAGACAAGTGATAAAATCTAAAAGAATTAAAAAGCCCAAAATAAAAACAAGCAAAAAACAACCCACCTCCCAGGTATGACTCAAGTCCAACTTTCCACTCAAAACTTATATAACAGTCCTAAATTATTCTCAGGCCTGAGAAGGGTATGCTTGTGCCTCTGAACTACAAATTCCATAATGTCAATCAGTTTTTATATCCTTATTACAACAGTAATGAAAGACTGTATAGTTCATCCAGCAGTTCAAATGGAAATTTTTAGGGAAGTCTTAAGCTATGACAACACTAAAATAATCATTTGATTAAAAAAAGATAAATTCAATGAGAGAAAATACATTGTTATATTAGCTGAAAGATTAATCTGGGGGGGGGGAGTTCATTTTATTATTCCAATATACACACAGACTTAATCTTTGTCCAATTTACACATTCCCTAGATCACAACTGATTTTGGACTTACTGCCAAAAATTTCCCCAACTATCATGAATAATCTAAATTTGGCTAGAGAATGAAGTCTCTTACATAGTAATTGAGAGTTGGGGGGAGAGAAATCCAGAAAAAGGGGAAAGGGAGGGAGGCAAGAAAAGAAGGAAAAAGGAAATGGTAAAAATCTTGGAAAATAAATCTCTTTTTGCACACATGTATAATCCCCACTGTAGAATCTTGGCAAACAGCAAAGCAAATGAAAGGCACATTTTAAATCCTACAGCATGCCTAAACCTATCCTTATGTTCTCAGAGCTAAGACAACAGCTGTCCAATAATTAAATGGGCAGTATTTCTCTGTATTCTTCTCTAATGGCTTAAGAAAACATTTTCCTCTAGCATCTGCAAATTATATCATAGCTCATTTATAGCTATGACTTTTTTGATTTTATAATACTATATATAATCTTGATTTCAGTTACTTAATTTGCTTATTCTTTTGGTAGAAATAATTATCATAAAATATGGATTGCTATTTTGGATGAGAGGTTATGTTTGTGATAGCAAAAATATTTCCCAATTATAAATTATTTTAAATATATACATCTAAGAAATGCTGGCTTTCAATGAGACCAGTCTTATTAAGGAGAAAGGCCACCTCTTCTTTTTTTTTAACATTATTTTATTTCATTATTTCCAAACATTATTCATTGGAGACAAAGATCATTTTCTTTTCTACCCTCCCCTCCCCTAGCTGATGTGTGATTCCACTGGGTATCAAATGTGTTCTTGATTCGAACCCATTTCCATGTTGTTGGTATTTGCATTAGGATGTTCATTTAGAGTCTCTCCTCAGACATGTCCCCTCAACCCCTGTAGTCAAGCAGTTGGCTTTTCTCGGTGTTTTTACTCCCACAGTTTCTCCTCTGCTTGTGGATCATGTTTTTTCTCCTAGATCCCTGCAGATTGTTCAGGGACATTGCATTGACACTAATGGAGAATTCCATTACGTTCGATTGTACCAGAGTGTATCAGTCTCTGTGTACAATGTTTTCCTGGTTCTGCTCCTTTCACTCTGCATCACTTCCTGGAGGTTGTTCCGGTCTCCATGGAATTCCTCCACTTTATTATTCCTTTCAGAACAATAGTATTCCATCACCAACATATACCACAATTTGTTCAGCCATTCTCCAATTGAAGGGCATACACTCATTTTCCAATTTTTGGCCACCACAAAGAGAGCTACTATGAATATTGTACAAGTCTTTTCCTTATTATCTCTTTGGGGTACAAACCCAGCACTGCTCTGGCTTGATCAAAGGGCAGACAGTCTTTTATCAAGCCCTTTGGGCATAGTTCCAAATTTCCCTCCAGAATGGTTGGATCAATTCACAACTCCACCAGCAATGAATTAGTGTCCCTACTTTGCCACATCCCCTCCAGCATTCATTACTTTCCATAGCTGTCATGTAAGCCAACCTGCTAGGTGTGAGGTGATACCTCAGAGTTGTTTTGATTTGCATCTCTCTGATTATAAGAAATTTAGAACACTTCTTCATGTGCTTATTAATAGTTTTGATTTCTTTATCTGAAAACTGCCTATTCATGTCCCTGGCCCATTTATCAATTGGAGAATGGCTTGATTTTTTGTACAATTGATTTAGCTCCTTGTAAATTTGATAATTAAACTTTTGTCAGAGGTTTTTATAAAGATTATTTCCCAGTTTGTTGCTTCCTTTCTGATTTTAGTTACATTGGTTTTGTCTGTACAAAAGCTTTTTAATTTGATATAGTCAAAATTATTTATTTTACATTTTGTGACTCTTTTTAAGTCTTGCTTGGTTTTAAAGTCTTTCCCTTCCCAAAGGTCTGACATGTATACTATTCTGTGTTTGCCTAATTTACTTATAGTTTCTTTCTTTATGTTCAAGTCATTCACCCATTTTGAATTTATCTTGGTGTAGGGTGTGAGGTTTTGATCCAAACCTAATCTCTCCCACACTGTCTTCCAATTTTCCCAGCAGTTTTTACCAAATAGTGGATTTTTGTCCTAAAAGTTGCCATCTTTGGGTTTATCATATACTGTCTTGCTGAGGTCACTTGCCCCAAGTCTATTCCACTGATCTTCTGTTCTGTCTCTTAGCCAGTACCAAATTATTTTGATGACCACTGCTTTATAATATAATTTGAGATCTGGGACTGCAATTCCTTTGTATTTTTTTTCATTATTTCCCTGGATATCCTTGATCCTTTGTTCTTCCAAATGAACTTTGTTATGTTTTTTTCTAGAACAGTAAAGAAATTTTTTGGAAGTTCAATGGGTATGGCACTAAATAGATTAATAAGTTTGGGTATGATGGTCATTTTTATTATATTGGCTCATCCTACCTGTGAGCAGTTAATGTTTTTCCAAATGCTCAAATCTAGTTTTAGTTGTGTGGAGAGTGTTTTGTAGTTGTGTTCATATAGTTCCTGTGTTTGTCTTGGGAGATAGATTCCTAGGTATTTTATTTTGTCTAAGGTGATTTTGAATGGGATTTCTCTTTCTAGTTCTTGCTGCTGAGCTGTGTTGGAAATATATAGAAATGCTGATGACTTATGCAGGTTTATTTTGTATCCTGCAACTTTGCTAAAGTTGTTGATTATTTCAATTAGCTTTTTGGTCGAATCTCTAGGATTCTTTAAGTAGACCATCATGTCATCTGCAAAGAGCAATAACTTGGTCTCCTCCTTGCCTATTTTAATGCCTTCAATTTCTTTTTCTTCTCTAATTGCTACTGCTAGTGTTTCTAGTACAATACCAAATAATAGAGGTGAAAATGGGCATCCTTATTTCACTCCTTATCTTATTGGGAATGCATCTAGTTTATCCCCATTGCAGAAGATATTAGCTGATGGTTTTAGACATATGCTCTTTATTATTTTTAGGAACAATCCTTCTATTCCTATGCTTTCTAGTGTTTTTAATAGGAATGGGTGTTGCATTTTATCAAAGGCTTTTTCTGCATCTATTGAAATAATCATGTGATTTTTGTTGGTTTCCTTGTTGATATGGTCAATTATGTGGATGGTTTTCCTAATATCAAACCAGCCCTGCATCCGTGGTATAAATCCTACTTGATCATGGTGAATGGCCCCTCTGATCACTTGCCGGAATCTTTTTGCTAGTATCCTATTTAAGATTTTTGCATCCATATTAGGGAGATTGGTCTATAATTTTCTTTCTCTATTTTTGACCTGCCTGGTTTTGGAATCAGTACCATGTTTGTGTCATAAAAGAATTTGGTAGAATTCCCTCTTTGTTTGTTATGTCAAATAGTATGTATAGTATTGGGATCAATTGTTCTTTAAATGTTTGATAGAATTCACTTGTGAATCCATCAGGCCTTGGGGATTTTTTCTTAGGGAGTTCTTTGATGGCCTGTTGGATTTCATTTTCTGATATGGGATTATTTAAGAATTCTATTTCTTCTTCTGTAAGTCTAGGCAGTTTATATTTTTGTATATATTCGTCCATATCGCCTAGATTGGTATATTTATTGCCATATAATTGGGCAAAGTAGTTTTTAATGATTAACTTAATTTCCTCTTCATTGGAGGTGATGTCTCCCTTTTCATCTTTGACGCTGTTAATTTCCTTTTCTTCTTCCCTTTTTTAAATTAGATTGACCAGTTCTTTGTCCATTTTGTTTGTTTTTTCAAAGTATTAGCTTCTAGTCTTATTTATTAGTTTAATAGTTCTATCACTTTTGATTTTATTAATTTCTCCCTTAATTTTTAGGATCTCTAGTTTGGTTTTCTTCTGGGAGTTTTTAATTTGTTCACTTTCAAGTTTTATTTATTTGCATTTCCAATTCATTGATCTCTGCCCTCCCTAGTTTGTTAAAATATGCACTCAGGGATATAAATTTTCCTCTGATTACTGCTTTGGCTGCATCCCATTAGGTTTGTCTCACCATTGTCATTTTCCTTGAAGAAATTATTGTTTCGATGATTTGTTCTCTAATTAACCAATTTTGGAGTATCATATTATTTAATTTCCCATTAATTTTTGATTTGGTTCTCCACGTACCCTTACTGATCATTATTTTTATTGCCTTATGATCTGAAAAGGCTGCATTTATTATTTCTGCTTTTCTGCATTTGTATGCCATGTTTCTGTGACCATAGTGTATGGTCAATCTTTGTGAATGTGCCATGTGGTGCTGAGAAGAAGGTGTATTCCCTTTTGTCCCTATTTATTTTTCTCCATATGTATTTTAACTCTAATTTTTCTAAGATTTCATTCACTTCTTTTACCTCTTTCTTATTTTTATTTTGATTTGATTTATCTAAATTTGATAGTGGTTGGTTCAAGTCTCCCACTAATATGGTTTTACTGTCTATTTCCTCCTTCAATTCTTTGGTGCTTACATGTTGATTAGTGATATTTCCTCATTATCTAAAGTCCCTTTTAACAAAATATATTTACCTTCCCTATCCCTTTTAATCAGGTCTATTTTTGCTTTGGCTTTGTCAGATATCATGATTGCAACTCCTGCCTTCTTTCTGTCAGTTGAGGCCCAGAAGGTCTTACTCCATCCTTTAATTCTGTCTACCCGCCTCATGTGTGTTTCTTGAAGACAACATATGGTAGGGTTTTGGATTCTAATCCATTCTGCTATTCATCTACGTTTTATGGGTGAGTTCATCCCATTCACATTCAAAGTTATGATTGTCACTTGTGGACTCCCTGGCATTTTGATATCCTCCCCTAATTCTGACCTTTCTTCTTTAGCTATAACCTTTTAGACTAGTGATTTACTTTAAATCAATCCCCCTAGCCCCTCCCTTGATATGTTTCCCTTTCTAGCCCCTCCCTTTTTATTCTCTCCCCCTCCCCCCTCTCCTTCCCTCCCTTTTTTGTGTTCCCTCCCCCTCCTAACCTCTAGGGCACCTCTTCTTATGAAACAGGGGTTAAAGAGGACATAGTATCAGAGGCTTGTGGGTATATGAGATAAGGGAAGAGCAGAGAGAGGGAGCTCTCTGCAAATGGCTTCAATTTTTTCAGTAAAATATTAGGCCAGCCTCCCAACAGAGAGGGTAGAGGAAGGGGGAAGGGTGGAAAGCATTCACAATTTGGAAGAAGCCCAATGGCAAATGGGATAGTGAATTGATACAGGAAATGTATGTATAGTTAGATTGCCTAGCATCGGTGAAGGTCCATTTGAGATTATGTAATATAAACTTGTAGTGGCCCAATCAGAACAGTTGCATAATTTTCTTCACCTTCATTAGTTGCATGTATGTAGGAGGGAAGGCAATAGACGTCGCCAGTGATTCAAGACTGGGACTTGTCAAGGCCCAATCTGCAACATAAGGGGGAAGGCAAGGGACTGAAAAGAAGAAGATGGAGAGTTCAACTGGTTCACCAAATGTCAAGATGGAGAAAAGAGGAAGAAATTATAGGCATGATGGCCTGAAATGAAAGTAATGTGGTATCAAGGAACTGGAGGTCATAGTACAGACACAGTAGGCTTTGGTATGGATGGGATTTGGAATTGAGATTTCTTAAACATGGAGGTGGTACAGTTGTGGGTAACAGCAAGATCCAGGATAAGATCATCTTTCTGGTTCCTCAAACAGCTCATTTCATATTATTTACTCTTTCACTCTACCTTAACCACATACAAAAATGGTTCTGTTTTGGGGACACTGATAGGATGTAGATGGGAAGCTAAAAATCTTCCAGACCTTTTAAAGCTAATGTGAAATGGAGGAAGAAAGAAGACTAAGACTTAGTGCTCCCCTCCTCCCCAGTCTAGGGGCAGGGTCTTCTCTCTCTCTACCTTCCAGGTCCCCAAGAAATTCCTTTTTAGGGATTTTCCTGGAAGAATTACACCATTTAGCTGACATATGCTTGGATTCTTGGGTTCTGAGTTGTCTGCTATTTTATACAAAACTTAAAGGGCAAGACAGACTTTCTTTTTAGTTAATTTTAACTTAACAAATATTAACAAACAATAGCAGAATTTGTACAAAAGGGATAATATATAACAATGAATTCTCTAATATGTATAGTTTGGTGACATTTTTTAAAGCATGTATTAAATTCAAAAGTTATTCCAGTGTGATACTATATGCCTCTGTCTCCTCATCTAGAATTTCTACTCTCTTCTGAGTATCTTTTAAATTCTTTACTAGAATTTATTTTAAGATTTTCTTTTTCGTGTTTGTAACTAGCAGTGGTCCTTAACTTTTTCCAAAGGCTATTTCTATACCCTCGAAATAAAAAAAATAAAACTCCTCTTTTGCAGCAAATAAGTATAGCCAAGGAAAACAAACCCTCCCATTGGCAATGTGGGAAAACATATGTCTCATTTTTACAATGTTGCAGTAAAACCTGTTCTCCTAGTATTGTTCACTTTACATAAGTTCATATACATTCTCCCAGATTTCTCTGAATCCCTTTCATTATTTCTTACAGAATTATAAAACTCCACTATATTCATACACCATAATTTGATAAACCATTTCCCAATCAATGGGTGCCTACTAGGCTTCCAGTTTTTTGATGCTAAAAAACCTTGTATAAATAATTTCAGGAATAGGAGTAAAAAAGAGAAATTCTGTCACCACAAATAAAAGATAGTGAGGAACTTGTGCGAAACAGGATGGGCCCAAGATAGTTTTGAGACGCTAGGAGCAGAACAGAATGAAAATAACTCCCCCCATTCCCCTCCTCAGGCATCTAATGTTTTAACATTACCTAGAAACATGAGAAAGGCACAGGAGTAATTAGGGGTAGACCTATCATTAATGCTTAGGGTGAAAATTAATAGTATCTTTAGGTATCTTTTCATTCAAAGTTTTCAAATGTAGGCAGAATAACCCTTTAGATGAGAAGAGGGGATTTTCTGCTTTCAAGTACAGGATAGCCTCCATGTCTTCTAAAGTTCCTTCCAAATTTAAGTTTTGATTTTGTAAGAATTGGAAAAATTAAGAAACACTATAACAAAGAAGTTGAGAGTTCAGATTCATAAGCTAAGGGTCTGTGTTCTAGTGTTACTTCTAATGCTAAATATATAAAGCTCAGTTAGCTTCAAACTTCATCTTAAATTTCAATTTTTTTTCATCTAGTGGTTAGGCTAGATGATTTCCTTTTTTAAATGTTATTTAATGATTAATTAAGAAAAAATTTCCATTTTTATGTTTATCCATGTTCTTTCTCTCCCTTCCTCTCACACCCCCTCCTCTAGCCAATATGAAATTCCATTGGGTTTTACATGTGTCATGGATAAAGACCTATTTCCATATTATTGATATTTACACTAGGGTGATCATTTAGAGTCCACATCCCCAATCATGTCCCTATTGAACCATGTGATCAAGCAGTTGTTTTTCTTCTGTGTTTCTACTCCCACAGTTCTTCCCCCGAATGTGGATAGTGTTCTTTCTCATAAGTACCTCAGAAATGGCTTGGATCATTGCTTTGCTTCTAGTAGAGAAGTCCATTACATTCAATTGTATCACAGTGTATCAGTCTCTGTATAAGGTTCTCCTGGTTCTACTCCTTTCACTCTGCACCATTTCCTGGAGTTTGTTCCAGCTCACATGGAACTCCTCCAATTCATTATTCCTTTTAGCACACCATCACCAACAGATACCACAATTTGTTTAGCCATTCCCCAATTGAAGGACATCCCCTCATTTTCCAATTTTTTGCCACCACAAACAGTGCAGCTATGAGTATTCTTGTACATGTCTTTTCCCTTATTATCTCTTTGGGGTATAAACCCAGCATTGCTATGGTTGGATCAAACGGCAATCAGTCTTTTAGCACCCTTTGGGCATAGTTCCAAATTGCCTTCCAGAATGGTTGGATCAGTTCACAACTCCACCAGCAATGCATTAATGTCCCAATTTTGCCATATTCCCTCCAACATTTATTATTTTCCTTTGCTAACATGTTAGCGAATATGCTAGGTGTGAGGTGATACCTCAGAGTTGTGTTGATTTGCATTTCCCTGATTATAAGAAATTTAGAACACTTTTTCATGTTTTTATTAATAGTTTTGATTTCTTTATCTGAAAATTGCCTATTCATGTCCCTTGCCCATTTATCAATTGGGGAATGGCTTGATTTTTTTTGTACAATAAATTTAGCTCCTTATAAATTTGAGTAATTAGACCTTTGTCAGAGGTTTTTGTTATAAAGATTTTTTCCCAGATTTGTTGCTTCCCTTCTAATTTTGGATGCATTGGTTTTATTTGTTCAAAAACCTTTTAATTTAATATAATCAGAATTATTTATTTTATATTTTGTATTTTTTTCTAACTCTTGCTTGGTCTTAAAATCTTTCCCAAAGATCTGACAAATATGCTATTCTGTGTTCACCTAATTTACTTATATTTTCCTTCTTTATATTCAAGTTATTCACCCATTCTGAGTTTATCTTGATGTAGGGTGTGAAATTTGGATCTAAACCTAATCTCTCCTATACTGTTTTCCAATTTTCCCATCAGTTTTTTTCAAATAGTGGATTTTTCCCCAAAGCTGTGATCTTTGGATTTAACATAGACTATCTTGTTCAGGTCACTTCTGCCAAGCCTATTCCACTGATCATCCCTTCTGTCACTTAGCCAGCACCATATGGTTCTGATGACTTCATAGTATAGTTTAAGATCTGGTACTGCTTGGCCCTTCATATTTTTTTTTTCATTTTTTCCCTGATATTCTTGATCTTTTATTCTTCCAAACCAACTTTACTATGTTTTCTTTTTTCTAATTCAGTAAAAAATTTCTTGGTTGTTTGATAGGTGTAGCACTGAGTAAGTAAATTAATTTGAGTAGGATTCTCACTTTTATTATGTTAGCTCATCCTACCTATGAGTAATTAATGTTTTCCCAATTGTTTAGATATACTTTTAATTGTGTGGAAAGTTTTGTAGTTGTGTTGATATAATTCTTGTGTTTATATTGGCAAACAGATTCCTACATATTTCATTATGTCTAGGGTGATTTTAAATGGAATTTCTCTTTCTAACTATTGCTGATGAGATGTGTTGGAAATATATAGAAATGCTGATGATTTATGTGGATTTACTTTGTGTTGTAATAGTTAAAATGGTTGAGGCCATAAACTGTAATGATTAAAATAGTGGAAGATATAAATTGTGATAGATATAAAGAGTGGATGAGTAAGTTGTGACCACAGGAAATATGTTTTCACTACAGTGTTTTGTTTTTAAATCAAATATAAGGTGGTCGCCAGGGAAATATTCCCAATTATTCAAATATACCCAAATCAGCTGGGTTTTATAGAGATTTTAATTAATACAAATGAGGAATTAAAGAAAAGGAGAGAAAGAGAGAAAAAGGGGAATAATGAGAAAAGGATAAACCGGCCCTGGCCAGTCCTGGCCAACCCAGGCTTATGCCCTAAGAGATAAGATCAGTCAGTCCTTAATCACTCACCACAAGATCTGTCCAAGCAAGGATTCTAGTGACACCAGGCCAGCTCCATCTCTGATGCCTCCACCAGCTCAATCCTCAATCTGAATGTTTCAGAATGTCCCTTGAGCTCCTATCTGAGCTCCTATTTAAAGGGCATTTTCTCCTATGTCACCTCCCCTAAGTCCTTACATCTACCAATCACAGTAGACGTTTTTCAAAGGACAGACCATTCTTAGTTCACACCTGAGTAGACTAATCTTTTGAGTAATTCACACCTGAGTAGACTAGAATCTCTGAGTAAGTTTTCACCTCTTTGCTCCTTGTAAGTTCACAAGTTGCTTGACCTTTATAGGTACTTAGCACCCATTTTGTATTAGTCCTAATATAGGCATGGCTTAAGTATGGGTTTAAGTACTTTTAATTGTTCAGAAAAGAGTTTACAACTTTATCTTCCCCTAGGGCAGACTTAAGTAGGTGAAGCAGAGTTCTCACATTTCTGATCTAAGTAGAGTTCTCTGACCAAATGGGGAATGATCTTAATCCAATCTTATGAAGTAGGGTCTGGGAATTTTTAAGGTTCACAGTGTCCTGCCACTTTACTAAAGTTGTTGATTATTTCAACTGACTTTTTAGTTGATCCTCTAGGATTCTTTAAGTAGACCATAATATCATCTGCAAAGAGTGATAGCTTGTGCTTCTCATTGCCTATTTTAATACCTTCAATTTCTTTTTGTTCCCTCATTGCTACTGCTATGCTAGTGTTTCTAGTATGATGTTGAATAATAGAGGTGATAATGGGCATCCTTGTTTCACTCCTGATCTTATTGGGAAATCTTCTAGTTTACCCCCATTGCAGGTGATACTTGCTGATGGTTTTAGATATATACTGTTTATTATTTTTAGGAAAGGCCCATCTATTCCTATACTTTCTAGGGTTTTCAATAGGAATAAATGTTGTATTTTGTCACAGGCTTTTTCTGCATCTATTGAGATAATTCTATGGTTTTTGTTGGTTTGCTTGTTGATATGGTCAATTATGTGGATGGTTTTCCTAATAGTGAACCATCCTTGCATTCCTGGTATAAATCCCACCTGATCATAATGAATAACCCTCTTGATCTCTTCCTGGAGTCTTTTTGCTAGCATTCTATTTAAGATTTTTGCATCTATGTTCATCAAGGAGATAGGTCTATAGTTTTCTTTCTCTGTTTTTGACCTGCCTGGCTTTGGAACCACTACCATATTTGTGTCATAGAAGGAATTTGGTAGAACTCCTTCTTCGTTTATTATGTCAAATAGTTTATGTAGTATTGGGATCAATTTTCTTTAAATGTTTGATAGAATTCACTTGTGAATCCATCTGGTCCTGGGGATTTTTTCTTAGGGAGTTCTTTGATGGCTTGTTCAATTTCCTTTTCTGATTTGGGATTATTTAAGAATTCTATTTCTTCTTCTGTTAATGTAGGCAATTTATATTTTTGTAAATATTTGACTATATTTCTTAGATTGCTATATTTATTGCCATATAATTGGGAAAATAGTTTTTAATGATTGATTGCCTTAATTTTCTCTTCATTGGAGGTGAGGTCTTCCTTTTCATCTTTGATACTGGTAATTTGGTCTTCTTTCCTTTTTTATTAGATTAACTACTACTTTGTCTATTTTGTATTTTTTTCAAAATACCAGCTTCTAGTATTTTTTATTAATTCAATAGTTCTTTCACTTTTGATTTTATCAATTTCTTATTTAAATTTTAGGATTTCTAATATAGTTTTTGTCTAGAGATTTTTAATTTGTTTCCTTTCTAATTTTTTTTTAATTTGCATGCCCTAATTTGTTAATATATGCACTCAAGATATAAATTACCCCCTGAGTACTGCTTTGGGTGCCTCCCTTAGATTTTGGTAGAATGTCTCATCATTGTCATTCTCTTCAATGAAAGTATTAATTGTTTCTATTGTTTGTTCTTTAATTAACTGATTTTGGAGAATCACATTATTTAATTTCTATTTTTTATTTGCCTCTCCATGTACTCTTACTAATTAATATTTTATTGCATTATGATCAGAAAAAGTTGCATTTATTGTTTTTATTCTTTTTCACTTCTTTGCCATGTTTTTAATGTCCTAGTACATGGTCAATATTTGTGAATGTACCATGTGCTACTGAAAAGAATGTATATTCCTTTTAGTCCCTATTTATTTTTCTGCACATATCTATAAACTCTAATTTTTCTAAGATTTAAGTCACATATTTTACCTCTTTCTTATTTATTTTTTGGTTTGATTTAGCTAGATCTGATAGAGGAAGGTCAAGTTCTCCCACTAGTATAGTTTTACTATCTATTTCCTCCTTAAGTTCCCCTACTTTCTCCTTTAGAAATCAGGATACTATGAGATTTGGTGCATACATGTTGAGTATTGATATTTCCTCATTGTCTATACTGCTTTTTATCAGGATGTAATTACCTTCCTTATCTCTTTTAACTAGATGTATTTTTACTTTGGCTTTGTCAAATATCATGGTTGGGACTTCTGCCTTATTTTTCTGAGTTGATGCACAATAAATTTTGCTCCAGCCTTTTAGCTTTACACTGTGTGTGTCTACCTGCCTCATGTGTGTTTCTTGTAGACAATATATGGTAGGATTTGGGTTTCTAATTCACTCTATTTGTTTCCATTTTATGGTTGAGTTCATCCCATTGACATTCAGAGTTATGATTAGCACCTGTGTATTCTCCATCATTTTGATTTCCTCTCCTAGTCCTGCCCTTTCTTCTTTAACTATTTCCTTCTACACCAATATTTTGCCTTTAATCATTATCCTAATCCCCACTCTTATTTTACTTCCCTTTTTCACCTCCCCCCCTTCTTATTTACCTCTTATTTTTCTTTAGGGTCCTTTTAAACTACTACCACACTCTCCCTCCCTTGTATTGCTTCTCTCCCTACCTGTCCATTTGTTACCCTTCTACTTCTCTATAGGGTATGAATCAATTATCTGCCCCAATTTATCTGATGTTCCCTCTTTAAGTCAACTTCAATGAGTGTAAGAATTAAGTATTATCTATTGCCAACCTCTTTACCCTTCCATTGTATTAATCTTCTCCCCTGATCCTGCCATGCGCTTCTTTATGAAATATACATTTACCACATTTTGTTTCTTCCTATTTCTCTTAGTATTATCCTCTTTTTTACCTCGTTTCATATATATATATATATATACATATATATACACACATATATATGCATGAATATACACACACGCTTTTCATCCTATACAGTTTGTCACTGTTCCCTGTAAGTATACTTCTCCTAGCAACTCTGATAATACTCACAATTTTTAAGAGTGGCCAATATCATCTTTTCTTATAAGAATACAAATCATTTCAAATTACTGGGTCTCATACAAAAGTTTTGTTGTCCCCCCCCCTTAATTACCTTTTGGAGATTCTCTTGTGTTCCGTGTTTTGTCATCAAATTTTTTGTTTAAGTCTAGTCTTTTCTTTATAAATGCTTGGAAGTCTTCTATTTTATTAAGTAATCATACTTTCCCCTGTAAGAATATATTCAATTTTTCTGGGTAGTTGATTTCTGCTTGTAGACTCATTTCCCTTGCTTTCTGGAATATCATATTCCATTCCTTCCAGTCCTTCAGTATAGATGCAATCAGATCCTGTGTTATCCTAACTGTTGTTTCATTATATCTGAATTACTTCTTAGCAGCTTGTAATATTTTTTCTTTGGTCTGATATTTCTTGAATTTCACTAAACATTTCTGGGTATTATCAACTGGGAATTAAATGCAGGGGGTGATTTGTGGATTCTTTCAATCTCCACTTTTACTTCTTGTTCAAGAATGTTGGGGCAGTTTTCTTGGATAATTTCCTATAGAAATTTTTCTTTTCTCTTTTTGTAATGATCTTCCAGTAGTCCAATAATTCTTAAATTGCCTCTCCTCAATTTATTTTCCAGGTCTGTAATTTTGTCAATGAGGTGTCTCATATTTTCCTCGATTTTTTCATTTTTTAAATTTTGTTTTATAGACTCAACTTGCTGCCTTGTGAAGTCATTTGCTTTTAGTTGTTGGATTCTAATTTATAAAGACTGAATTTCATCCCTGGCTTTTTGGTCATCTTTCTACTTCTGGTCTGCTTTTCCTTGTAGGTCATCTTTCACTTTGCCTCATTTCCAAGCTGGTCAATTCTGGCTTTCAAGACAATATTTTCTTGTTTTAGTTCAACTGCCTCTGTTTCCAGATGACTTATCTTGCTTTTTAAGTACTTTCCCCAATTGTCTTGATTATTTTTTGAATTACATTTTAAGTTCTTCTAAAGCCTGAGTCCAATTCACTGGGGTTTCTGCATTTTTGCTTACTATTCCTTGTTCTTTGTTTCCTTTGCTCTTTGTTCATTACCTGGATTAAAGCTATGGATTGTATTTTTTTTCTTTTCCTGTTGTTTACTCATATTTTTTTCTTCATTTCCCCCTCTAATTGACATTAATTTTGCTCCTCTGATTATTTGCTGGATCTGTGGGTTTGGGCTATTCTGTCCTGAAGGGGCTTCTTCTCTACTTTGGTAATTGACTACATTAGGTTGATGATATCAATGAGCCCCGAGGTCAGATCTTCCTAAGCAGACAGCAGAAGCTGTGTGGAGGTTGAAGGGAGCTGGGCTCCCCACCATTTTATAAAATTATTCTGTAGTGGTTACAGCCTTCACCCTGGAAGCTTAGTCATAAAGTCTGCAATGGAGTCAGTGGGGGAGGAGTTTTGGAGATTGAGTTTCCCTGGCCTCTGAAGGCTTCTTATCTGTCCTATTGATAAGTTTAAGCCAGGGCAGAGTTGATGTTCAGAGCTGGATGTGCTTTGAGGTCAAAATCTCTAAAAAGTGGTGGTTGTGGTGGGGCCAAGATGGAGCATTTTGGCTGAGACTAGGCTGTCCTCTTTGTGATTCTCCAGCTGCCTCCCTTCCACCTGTGTTTAATGCCCTGAGCCTGGCATAACTGTGCCAGCAAGACACTCCCTCCAGACTAGAGCCCTTGCCCACCCAGAGATTCCAGGAACCACTGGAGACTCAGTACAGTAGGTGGGGGAGGGGCCCAGGGACCTTTCTTCCTTTCCCTTGAACCTGAGAGTTCAAGAATTCGAGATTTTTTATGTACCTTTTAAAATTTAATCCAGCAGGAGGGTCCCCTATCTCTGTCTTCCTGTTAGATTTGGTTTTCTGTCCCCTTGAAGCACTTTGTTTTTGATTTGTGTGGAAGTGTTTTCAGAGAGGTCTGGACTTTTGCTGCTTTTAAGTGGTCATCTCAATTCTGCCTCAGACTAGATGATTTCTAATGTTCATTTCAGCTCTGAAATTTAATGATCAGAATACTGAAATGTTTACTCAAACGCTTCAAGCAGTTTTTAATATATTTAACATATATAATAAAGCCTTTTTTCTTTTTTTCCTGATTTATTTCAACTTGATCTTCTAAAAACAATAATTAATGAGTTGATTATAGATTTATAAACTGATTATATACTCTGCTTGTTGTGCTTACAAAGTATCTCCAGTTTATATCACTGAAATGAAGCTAATAAGTGAACTTCTTTTTGGGTCCAGGCGCAAGGATGCTGAGGAGACTCTTATTATTATAAAAACAAACTATTTATTGAAAATATAACTCCCTGCAAGGAACCACTTCTCCTATTTCCACAGGCTACACTGATCTTTCCTGATCTGCCTATCTCAAATTTTCACTATTCTACAATAAACAAACACTATTATCCTCATAAGAAGTATATAACTCTTAACTTTGTCTCCAAGCTATAAAAATAACAAAGGCTAGCTGGCTGAGCCTCAGCAAGAACCAAATTAGAACTCTGAGTCTGAGGAGACTAAAATTCCAAACTAAAGATCAAGTCTTACTTTGATCTTCTGAAATATAAAAACAATTTAAGAAACAGAATAGACAGTCACTAGTGTTTCCCAAGTTGGAAAAGGAAAATCACTTGGCGCCTTCAGGTTTTTCCCTCCTTTCCTTCTACCCCAGACAATGAGGACAGAGAGAAAAGAAGATGTCACCTGCTCCCACCACTCTGAGACATTGTAACTGCCACTACCTCCCAGAGAGTAACTGCCAACTCCCTCAGAATAACTGCCACACCCAGAGAGCCTAACTGCCACAGAAAAGCCATTAAGACTATCAACATTTGAAACTGACACTCTGTCTCAGATCTGCTTCAAACTCCAATTCTTTCTCAAGCTAGCTTCTCTACTTCTTATTTCTAAACTAATATAATAAGACTTGATTTCTAATATCATCCTCATAATACCCCCCCCCTTGAGCATATGGAGAGATTAAGCAGTCTCTACCATATGCTCACTATTCTATGTAATTCTAAAGCTATGCCTAACTTTATTATTATTATATTCCCCCCCCCAAATAGTCTTAATTTTATGCTTATCTTATCTTATTCCTATTGCTACACCTAATCTATGCTAACCTGCACTAGGGCTATAAATCAAAGAAAATAAAATTTCAATGAAAACAAATAATCAGTGAAAATATATAATTACAGAAATTCAAAATGCAAAATCCAAACTTTTGAAAACTATTAAATAAACTCCAGTTACAAATAATTTAACTTGTTTTACAAAAAACTAAAGTCTATCTAAAATAATTCCTATGCAAAGCTCATGCACCTGCATCTTATAAATACTATTTGAACAATTCAAACAAAACTTTTTACTATGCTAAAACCTTATCCTATCACTAATCCAAAAAGCAAAACTAAAAATTACATTAAAACTCAAAATCAACTTATTATACTAATAAAATGAAAACTTTGCAACAATTTAACTATATACACATCTATATATACAGATCTGTAGAATTTCTACATCTATGTATATGTTATGTACAAATTATATTGTAGACTACATAGTATTTACATGTTCCATGAGTAAAATAAACTTCACCCCTTAAGATAGTCTCAGAAAACCTTAAAGATTATCTTTTGAAAGACATATATGTTCTTCTGACATTATCTCCTAGGAACACATAAAATCTTCCTATGAGATTAGATCTTATTAATTTAATATGTACCATCATTATCTTCCCAAGGTTATTTATATGTATTTATTTCCACAAATACTCATTACCTGTTTATGATGTTGCAGAGTTTGTGAGAAATGTGTTCTATATGTGTATGTTATTTTGTAGTGAATACTTACCATAACTTCAAAGTCATCTCCTCTGCCACTGTCTTCTGTCTTCATGATGTTACTATTTAGTGTTTGTTTGCAACTATAGTGAAAATGTATAATGTTAGAATAGCACAAAAATCTAACAGTTCATGTCCATAATTTGTGTTCCTCTTTTCTGTCTTGATTTTTTCTGCAATTTCTTTGTTATAGTTCAAAAGTCCTTTCCAATATCATCTTCTCTGTTTCTTCTATGTTGTCTTCTCCTTTGTCTTGATCTTTATCTCTGTCTCTATTTCATTCTTCTTCTTCTCTGAATAATTTCTTCTTCTGATGTCTTTTTGAATGCAGCCATGTTATCTGATGTAATCTCTTCTGCTGCTTTTGATTTTTTCCCATGTGAGCAATGCAGCCACAATTCTTTCTCTAATACACGAATTTCTGAAGGTGTTGTCAAAATAATGTGAAAAGGCCCTATCCATAATGGTTGTGGTTCTATTTCTATTAGTTTTCTGCTCCCTGAGCACTTAGGTTCCTAGGTAGTGAAGCAAACCACACGGTATCAAATTGACTTACTACTGAAGCACCTGTAAATCTTATACCATTCTGCATATATGATAATCCATCTGTGAATGAGATCAGGTTGGGGTTGTCAAAAGGTGTGTCTGACAGATTTTCTCGAGGTCTTTCTATTAATTGCACTATAGTTTCATAACCATGCAATGATTTCCCCTTGTGTTGCTAAATCAGGTAATAATGTAGATGAATTTAAGGTATTGGGCATTCCACATAGTGCTGACCAGCATATGGGAAGAGGAAGACATGCCCCCAGAACTCAGAGATGCTTCTATCATAGCCCTATACAAGAACAAAGGCACACGAGCAGCCTGTGACAACTACAGAGGCATCTCACTACTCTCCACTGCTGGAAATATCCTCGCCCGTGTCATACTCAACAGACTCCTGTCATCTGTTTCAGAGCAGAACCTGCCTGAATCACAATGTGGCTTCTGACCAGATCATAGCACCATCGACATGGTCTTCACGGTGAAGCAAATGCAGGAAAAATGCCTTGAGCAGAACCTGAGTCTCTACATTGTCTTCATAGACCTGACGAAGGCGTTCGACACAGTGAAGAGGGACGCGTTGTGGGTGCTCCTTAGCAAGCTCGGCTGCCCAGCAAAATTCGTCAAACTGATCCAGCTCTTTCATGTCGACATGACAGGGGAAGTCCTATCTGGTGGAGAGACTTCCAATTGCTTCAACATCTCCAATGGCATGAAACAAGGCTGTGTCCTCGCCCCGGTACTATTCAACCTATTCTTCACTCAAGTTTTACGACATGCGGTGATGGATCTAGACCTGGGCGTCTACATCAAATACCGACTGGATGGCTCACTATTCGACCTTTGCCGCCTGACTGCAAAAACAAAGACAACAGAGAGACTCATCCTGGAAGCTCTCTTTGCAGATGACTGTGCTCTCATGGCCCACCAAGAAAATCATCTCCAAACCATTGTGGACAGGTTCTCCACCGCAACAAAACTGTTTGGCCTGACTATCAGCCTCAGCAAAACAGAGGTGCCTTTCCAACCTGCACCAGGGAGGCCAACGAACCAGCCGTGCATTACAATCAACGGCACGCAGCTTTCCAACGTCAACACTTTCAAGTACCTGGGCAGCACCATCGCCAACGACGGGTCCCTAGACCATGAGATCAATGCCAGGATCCAAAAGACCAGTCAGGCACTCGGGCGGCTGCGCTACAAAGTCCTCCAACACAGTGGTGTAAGCACTGCGACGAAGCTTAAAGTATAACTCAGTGGTCCTCAGCTCGATCCTGTATGGTTGCGAGACATGGACACTGTACCAGAAGCACATAAAACAGCTGGAGCAATTCCACCAACGCTCCCTCCAGTCAATCATGAGGATCCGATGGCAGGACCGAATCACCAATCAGGAAGTCCTCGACAGAGCCAACTCCACCAGCATTGAAGTCATGGTCCTCAGAACCCAGCTACGATGGTCTGGACACGTCATCCGCCTGGACCCACAGCGAATACCAAGACAGGTATTCTATGGTGAACTGTCGGCTGGACTCAGGAAACAAGGCCGACCAAAGAAAAGATTCAAGGATCAGCTAAAGTCCAACTTGAAGTGGGCTGGCATTACACCAAAGCAACTAGAACTCGCTGCCTCTGACAGAAGCAGCTGGCGAACCCACATTAACCATGCCGCCACCACCTTTGAAGATGAGCGATGTCGACATCTTGCCGCTGCGCGTGCTGACACCAGGCCACACCCGCACCTCCTGTAACAACTGGCGTCCCATGCCCCGTGTGCCACAAACTCTGTGCCTCAGTCTTTGGACTTCAAAGCCACATGAGGGTACATCAATAGATGATAATGCACAAAGACGATTGTCATTCTTGGACACCGAGAGACTACTACTATTCATTCCCCTAAAGCACTGTCATATTTAGCCAGGTATTGATCTAAAAATGCCTGTGTTCTGAACTTTCGCAGAAATTCCTCAACTTCATGTGAACAATAAATTATCAGTGGGCAGTCTAACCCTAAATCTACAGATTTGGCAACAAGCTATGCAGTTGCTACCACCCCTCTTAAGCATGGAACTATTCCAGCAGCTATGGGATCTAATTGACCAGAATAATATACAATAGGATGTTGGTTTGTTCCTAAGCTCTACATCAAAGCTCCTGAAGCTATTCCCTTTTGCTCATGGACATAGAGCAAGAATGGTTTTGAATAATTATGGATACCAAGAGTAGGAGTTGATAATATTGCTTCCTTTAACTTTGAAATTGCTTGAAAATGTTCTTGTTTTAGCTTGAGTGGGTCTTTCTCGGTCTTTTGTTAAAGCAGTCAGTGGTTTTGTAAGTTCACCATAATTAGGTATCCATTGTCTGCAAAAACCTGTGTTTCTAAGATGTCTCTGAGTTGCCTTGGTCTTAGGGGCACTCAGCTTTTGAATGTCTGCTACTCTCTTTTGGGAAATTCTTCTGGACCCCTAAGACAGCACAAACCCTAAATATTCTATGCAAGGAAGACACCATTGAAGTTTAGCTTTTGATATTTTGTATCCTTTCCTGTAGAGCTCACACAGAATACATTTACTATCATGCTGACACACTTTTGCAGATGATGATTCTAAAAGTAAATCTACAAAGTGAATGAGCTTACTGTCCTTGAAATTTTTAAAATTTGGGAAAACAATGAAGGACTTTCACAGAATTTCTGTGGCAAATGGGACCATGAATATTGATTCCCTGCCTCATGAATGCAAATATCTTCTATGAGTCTTTATGTGTTGGTTTTTGAGAAAAAACCAAAACATAAATCAATCAAAGTAAAATATGTTGCATGACTTGAGATAGATGAAATGATGGTAGCAGGACTTGGCACAACTGGGTAAGATTTTACTCTGTGATCATTAACAGCTCTTAAATCTTGAACAAATCAATAGACTATTCATCCTTGGGCATTTAGTTTGAGTCTTTTAACTGGTAAAATTGGAGTGTTATATTCAGAGATGTATGGTATTATTATGCCTTGCTGCAATAATGAATTTATTATCAGGGTGATCCCACCAATGGCCTCTTCACTAAGTGGGTACTGTCAAATTCATGATGGTGGACCTACTTTAGTCAGTACTTTAACAGGGGTTGATGACTTAATCAACCGACCTCTGTAGAATCTGTAGCCCATAAGCCTTTTGGAATATTATCTGGTATCTGAAGGGGCAGTGGAAATTATTTCCCTTAACCTGGAATATTGCAACACAATAGTACTTTATATTTGCATATTTTGCAAATAATATCATGCCTTGAAGGTAGGTAATGACAGACTAAAACCTCTTACTCAAGTGTCTCTTGTTTATATTTCCAGGTATTTATCATCTTTCTAATACCATTTATGAATTTGTCTAGTAGATGATTAATAGATATTTCTAAGATTTATTTTTTCAACATTGTTTTTATTATTTAAAATTTTATTGTCAAATCTCTATTTAGGCTATATCTTTTGTTTATGCTCCCAGCATCCATATGCTCTCCCACTGCTACCACTCACCTTTCCTAATAAATAACCTTCTGTACTGAAAGCCTCAGTGGTAAACTTAAAGCAATCTGACTCCAAATTTTAGCTACACTCTAGCAGCCATTACAGATATAGCTACTGTGTCCTAGTATGAAGAAGGAAAGTTCATGGTTGAAGGTACAGGTTAAAATGAAGAAGTCTATTCTTATTAATTAACACTGATCCTATGATCAACACTGATGAAGACACCTCATCCATACTATTTGAATTTATAGGGAAGAGTAGCTAATAAATATTAGAACCAAGATGGAAAAACAACAAAGAACAGCGAATCTAAGTTACCAGTAAGGGATTCATTTGTAACCCTGGTCAAAGCCTTTAACTTTAGTTGAAAATGATAAACTGCACAGATGGAAATAATTGTATAGATATAAGGGAGAACCTGTTTTAGTAGTATTAGTAATGGCATATGTTTCAAATTTTTTTAGGTTTTTACTGATGCCTTATATATATTTTTTCTTTTTTTTAATATATTTTATTTGATCATTTCCAAGCATTATTCGTTAAAGACATAGATCATTTTCTTTTCCTCCCCCCCACCCCCCATAGCCGACGCGTAAGTCCACTGGGCATTAGATGTTTTCTTGATTTGAACCCATTGCTTTGTTGATAGTATTTGCATTAGAGTGTTCATTTAGAGTCTATCCTCTGTCATGTCCCCTCAACCTCTGTATTCAGGCAGTTGCTTTTTCTCAGTGTTTCCACTCCCATAGTTTATCCTTTGCTTATGAATGGTGTTTTTTTCTCCTGGATCCCTGCAAGTTGTTCAGGGACATTACACCGCCACTAATGGAGAAGTCCATTACGTTCAATTATACCACAGTGTATTAGTCTCTGTGTACAATGTTCTCCTGGTTCTGCTCCTCTTGCTCTGCATCACTTCCTGGAGGTTGTTCCAGTCTCCATGGAACTCCTCCACTTTATTATTCCTTTTAGCACAATAGTATTCCATCACCAACATATACCACAGTTTGTTCAGCCATTCCCCAATTGATGGGCATCCCCTCGTTTTCCAGTTTTGGGCCACCACAAAGAGCGCAGCTATGAATATTTTTGTACAAGTCTTTGTGTCCATTATCTCTTTGGGGTACAGACCCAGCAGTGCTATGGCTGGGTCAAAGGGTAGATATTCTTTTGTCGCCCTTTGGGCATAGTTCCAAATTGCCCTCCAGAATGGTTGGATCAGTTCACAGCTCCACCAGCAATGAATTAATGTCCCTACTTTGCCACATCCCCTCCAGCATTCATTACTTTCCTTTGCTGTTATGTTAGCCAATCTGCTAGGTGTGAGGTGATACCTCAGACTTGTTTTGATTTGCATCTCTCTGATTATAAGAGATTTAGAACACTTCTTCATGTGCTTGTTAATAGTTTTGATTTCTTTATCTGAGAACTGCCTATCCATTTCCCTTGCCCATTTGTCAATTGGAGAATGGCTTGATTTTTTGTACAATTGATTTAGCTCATTATAAATATGAGTAATTAAACCTTTGTCAGAGGTTTCTATGAAGATTTTTTCCCAATTTGTTGTTTCCCTTCTGATTTTAGTTATATTGGTTTTGTTTGTACAAAAGCTTTTAGTTTGATGTAGTCAAAATTATTTATTTTACATTTTGTGATTCTTTCTATATCTTGCTTGGTTTTAAAGCCTTTCCCCTCCCAAAGGTCTGACATGTATACTATTCTGTGTTTACCCAATTTACTTATGGTTTCCTTCTTTATGTTTAAGTCACTCACCCATTTTGAATTTATCTTGGTGTAGGGTGTGAGGTGTTGATCTATTCCTAGTCTCTCCCACACTGTCTTCCAATTTTCCCAGCAGTTTTTATCGAATAGTGGATTTTTGTCCCAAAAGCTGGGATCTTTGGGTTTATCGTATACTGTCTTGCTGAGGTCGCTTTCCCCCAGTCTATTCCACTGATCTTCCTTTCTGTTTCTTAGCCAGTACCAAATTGTTTTGATGACTGCTGCTTTGTAATATAGTTTTAGGTCAGGGACTGCAAGGCCCCATCATATGTGTTTTTTTTTTTCATTATTTCCCTGGATATCCTTGATCTTTTGTTCTTCCAAATGAACTTTGTTATGGTTTTTTTCTAAATCAGTGAAGAAGTATTTTGGTAGTTCAATGGGTATGGCACTAAATAGATAAATAAGTTTGGGTAGGATGGTCATTTTTATTATATTGGCTCATCCTATCCATGAGCAGTTAATGTTTTTCCATTTGTTCAAGTCTAGTTTTAGTTGTGTGGCGAGTGTTTTGTAGTTGTGTTCATATAGTTCCTGTGTTTGTCTTGGGAGGTAGATTCCTAGGTATTTTATTTTGTCTAAGGTGATTTTGAATGGGATTTATCTTTCTAGTTCTTGCTGCTGAGCTGTGTTGGAGATATATAGAAAAGTTGATGATTTATGTGGGTTTATTTTGTATCCTGCAACTTTGCTAAAGTTGTTGATTATTTCAATTAGCTTTTTGGTTGAATCTCTAGGATTCTTTAAGTAGACCATCATGTCATCCACAAAGAGTGATAACTTAGTCTCCTCCTTGCCTATTTTGATGCCTTCAATTCCTTTATCTTCTCTAATTGCTACTGCTAGTGTTTCTAGTACAATGTCAAATAGTAGAGGTGATAATGGGCATCCTTGTTTCACTCCTGATCTTATTGGGAATGCATCTAGTTTATCCCCATTGCAGATGATATTAGCTGTTGGTTTTAGATATATACTGTTTATTATTTTTAGGAATGACCCTTCTATTCCTATGCTTTCTAGTGTTTTTTTTTTTAAATATATTTTATTTGATCATTTCCAAGCATTATTCATTAAAGACATAGATAATTTTCTTTTCCTCCCCCCCCCCCATAGCCAACGCGTAAGTCCACTGGGCATTAGATGTTTTCTTGATTTGAACCCATTGCTTTGTTGATAGTATTTGCATTAGAGTGTTCATTTAGAGTCCATCCTCTGTCATGTCCCCTCAACCTCTGTATTCAGGCAGTTGCTTTTTCTCGGCGTTTCCACTCCCATAGTTTATCCTTTCCTTATGAATGGTGTTTTTTTCTCCTGGATCCCTGCAAGTTGTTCAGGGACATTACACCGCCACTAATGGAGAAGTCCATTACATTCGATTATACCACAGTGTATTAGTCTCTGTGTACAATGTTCTCCTGGTTCTGTTCCTCTTGCTCTGCATCACTTCCTGGAGGTGGTTCCAGTCTCCATGGAACTCCTCCACTTTATTATTCCTTTTAGCACAATAGTATTCCATCACCAACATATACCACAGTTTGTTCAGCCATTCCCCAATTGATGGGCATCCCCTCGTTTTCCAGTTTTGGGCCACCACAAAGAGCGCAGCTATGAATATTTTTGTACAAGTCTTTGTGTCCATTATCTCTTTGGGGTACAGACCCAGCAGTGCTATGGCTGGGTCAAAGGGTAGATATTCTTTTGTTGCTCTTTGGGCATAGTTCCAAATTGCCCTCCAGAATGGTTGGATCATTTCACAGCTCCAACAGCAATGAATTAATGTCCCTATTTTGCCACATCCCCTCCAGCATTCATTACTTTCCTTTGCTGTTATGTTGGCCAATCTGCTAGGTGTGAGGTGATACCTCAGAGTTGTTTTGATTTGCATCTCTCTGATTATAAGAGATGTAGAACACTTCTTCATGTGCTTGTTAATAGTTTTGATTTCTTTATCTGAGAACTGCCTATCCATTTCCCTTGCCCATTTATCAATTGGAGAATGGCTTAATTTTTTGTACAATTGATTTAGCTCATTATAAATATGAGTAATTAAACCTTTGTCAGAGGTTTCTATGAAGATTTTTTCCCAATTTGTTGTTTCCCTTCTGATTTTAGTTATATTGGTTTTGTTTGTACAAAAGCTTTTTAGTTTGATGTAGTCAAAATTATTTATTTTACATTTTGTGATTCTTTCTATATCTTGCTTGGTTTTAAAGCCTTTCCCCTCCCAAAGGTCTGACATGTATACTATTCTATGTTTACCCAATTTACTTATGGTTTCCTTCTTTATGTTTAAGTCACTCACCCATTTTGAATTTATCTTGGTGTAGGGTGTGAGGTGTTGATCTATTCCTAGTCTCTCCCACACTGTCTTCCAATTTTCCCAGCAGTTTTTATCGAATAGTGGATTTTTGTCCCAAAAGCTGGGATCTTTGGGTTTATCGTATACTGTCCTGCTGAGGTCGCTTTCCCCCAGTCTATTCCACTGATCTTCTTTTCTGTTTCTTAGCCAGTACCAAATTGTTTTGATGACTGCTGCTTTGTAATATAGTTTTAGGTCAGGGACTGCAAGGCCCCCATCATGTGTGTTTTTTTTCATTATTTCCCTGGATATCCTTGATCTTTTGTTCTTCCAAATGAACTTTGTTATAGTTTTTTCTAAATCAGTGAAGAAGTATTTTGGTAGTTCAATGGGTATGGCACTAAATAGATAAATAAGTTTGGGTAGGATGGTCATTTTTATTATATTGGCTCGTCCTATCCATGAGCAGTTAACGTTTTTCCATTTGTTCAAGTCTAGTTTTAGTTGTGTGGCGAATGTTTTGTAGTTGTGTTCATATAGTTCCTGTGTTTGTCTTGGGAGATAGATTCCTAGGTATTTTATTTTGTCTAAGGTGATTTTGAATGGGATTTCTCTTTCTAGTTCTTGCTGCTGAGCTGTGTTGGAGATATATAGAAAAGCTGATGATTTATGTGGGTTTATTTTGTATCCTGCAACTTTGCTAAAGTTGTTGATTATTTCGATTAGCTTTTTGGTTGAATCTCTAGGATTCTTTAAGTAGACCATCATGTCATCCGCAAAGAGTGATAACTTGGTCTCCTCCTTGCCTATTTTGATGCCTTCAATTCCTTTATCTTCTCTAATTGCTACTGCTAGTGTTTCTAGTACAATGTCAAATAGTAGAGGTTATAATGGGCATCCTTGTTTCACTCCTGATCTTATTGGGAATGCATCTAGTTTATCCCCATTGCAGATGATATTAGCTGTTGGTTTTAGATATATACTGTTTATTATTTTTAGGAATGACCCTTCTATTCCTATGCTTTCTAGTGTTTTTAATAGGAATGGGTGTTGTATTTTATCAAAGGCTTTTTCTGCATCTATTGAGATAATCATGTGGTTCTTGCTAGTTTGCTTGTTGATGTGGTCAATTATGTGGATGGTTTTCCTAATGTTGAACCAGCCCTGCATCCCTGGTATGAATCCTACTTGATCATGGTGAATGATCCTTCTGATCACTTGCTGGAGTCTTTTTGCTAGTATCCTATTTAAGATTTTTGCATCTATATTCATTAGGGAGATTGGCCTATAGTTTTCTTTCTCTGTTTTTGACCTGCCTGGTTTTGGAATCAGTACCATGTTTGTGTCGTAAAAGGAGTTTGGTAGAACTCCCTCTTTGCTTATTATGTCAAATAGTTTGTGTAGTATTGGGATTAACTGTTCTCTGAATGTTTGATAGAATTCACAGGTGAATCCATCAGGCCCTGGGGATTTTTTCTTAGGAAGTTCTTTGATGGCTTGTTGGATTTCAATTTCTGATATGGGATTATTTAGGAATTCTATTTCCTCTTCTGTTAGTCTAGGCAGTTTGTATTTTTGTATATATTCATCCATTTCTCCTAAATTGGTGTATTTATTGCCATATAATTGGGCAAAGTAATTTCTAATGATTGCCTTAATTTCCTCTTCATCAGAGGTGCTGTCCCACTTTTCATCTTTAATGCTGTGAATTTGCTTTTCTTCCTTCCTTTTTTTAATTAGATTGACCAGTACCTTGTCTATTTTGTTTGTTTTTTCAAAGTACCAGCTTCTTGTCTCATTTATTAAATCAATAGTTCTATCACTTTCGATTTTATTAATTTCTCCCTTAATTTTTAGGATTTCTAATTTGGTTTTCTGCTGGGGGTTTTTAATTTGATCGCTTTCCAGTTTTTTCATTTGCATTTCCAATTGATTGATCTCTGCTCTCCCTTGTTTGTTACTATAAGCATTCAGGGATATGAATTTACCTCTGATTACTGCTTTAGCTGCATCCCAAAAGGTTTGAAAGGATGTTTCGCCATTGTCGTTTTCCTCGATGAAATTATTAATTGTTTCTATGATTTCTTCTTTAACTAAACAGTTTTGGAGTATCATATTGTTTAATTTCCAATTGGTTTTAGATTTGGTTTTCCATGTACCATTGCTAATCATTATTTTTATTGCCTTGTGATCTGAGAAGGCTGCATTCATTATTTCTGCTTTTCTGCATTTGTGTGCTATGTTTCTGTGACCTAATGTATGGTCAATTTTTGTGAATGTGCCATGTGGTGCTGAGAAGAAGGTGTATTCCTCTTTATCCCTATTTATTTTTCTCCATATGTCTATTAATTCTAATTTTTCTAAGATTTCATTCACTTCTTTTACCTCTTTCTTATTTATTTTTTGATTTGATTTATCTAAATTTGATAATGGTTGGTTTAAGTCTCCCACTAGTATGGTTTTATTGTCTATTTCTTCCTTCAATTCTCCTAGTTTCTCCATTAGAAATTTGGGTGCTATATTATTTGGTGCATACATATTGATTAATGATATTTCCTCATTGTCTATAGTCCCTTTTAACAAAATATAATTACCTTCCCTATCCCTTTTGATCAGGTCTATTTTTGCATTGGCTTTATCGGATATCATGATTACCACTCCTGCCTTCTTTCTATCAGTTGAGGCCCAGAAGGTCTTACTCCATCCTTTAATTCTGACCTTGTGGGTGTCAACCCGCCTCATGTGTGTTTCTTGAAGACAACATATGGTAGGGTTTTGGATTCTAATCCATTCTGCTATTCGTCTACGTTTTATGGGTGAGTTCATCCCATTCACGTTCAAAGTTATGATTGTCATTTGTGGACTCCCTGGCATTTTGATTGCCTTCCCTAATTCTAACCTATTCTTCTTCGGCTCTACCTTTTAGTCCAGTGATTTACTTTGAAACAGTCCCCCTTGTCCCCTCCCTTGATGTTTCCCTTTTTAGTCCCTCCCTTTTTGTTTCCTCCCCTTCCCCCCTCTCTTTCCCTCCCTTTTTGTTCTCCCTCTCCCCCTCCCCCCCCCTTGGTTTTCCCTTCTCCTTACCCTTGTTGGGTAAGATAGAATTCAAGATCCCAATGGATCTGGATGTTTTTCCCTCTCAGAGCTGATTTCCCTGAGATTGAGGTTTAAGTAAATCCCCCCCCCCCTCTCTTCCTCTCCTTCTTATAGGAGTTTTCTTCCCCTCCCCTTCCCATATGAATCTTTGTGTGAGAATGATTATTCTATTTGGTCTTTCTTTACCCCCTATTTATACATTACATTTTCCCCACATATTAGTATACATAGGTTGATATAAATGTAGTCCTTATAGAAGAGAGTTTGAGTAAAAGAAGAAGATAACATTTTCCCCTTTCCTTAATATTTACCTTTTCAGGTATTCCTTGCTCTTTGATTTTCGGTATCAAACTTTCCACAGAGCTCTGGTCTTTTCTTTGCAAAAAGTTGGAAGTCTTCTATTTTGTTGAATGCCCATACTTTCCCTTGGAAGTATATAGTCAGTTTTGCTGGGTAGCTGATTCTTGGTTGGAGACCCAGCTCTCTTGCCTTTCTGAAGATCATGTTCCATGCCTTACGATCATTCAGAGTAGAATTGCAAGGTCTTGTGTGACCCTGATTGGCATTCCTTTATATCTAAATTGTCTTTTTCTGGCTTCCTGTAGGATTTTTTCTTTTGTTTGATAGCTTTGGAATTTGGCAATTACATTCCTGGGAGTTGTCTTTTGGGGGTTTAGTGTAGAAGGTGTTCTGTGAGCTCTGTCAGTGGCTGTATTGCCCCCTTGTTCTAGAATCTCTGGGCAATTTTCTTTGATTATATCTTGTATCACCATGTCCAGTTTGGTGTTTATTTCTGGCTTTTCTGGGAGTCCAATTATTCTTAAATTTTCTCTTCTCCCTCTATTTTCCAGATCTATCACCTTGTCGGTGAGATATTTTATGTTCTCTTCTAATTTCTTGGTGTTTTGGCTTTGCTTTATTAGTTCTTGCTTTAAAGCCTGGTTTTCTTTTACAGTTTGGTCAAACTGGTTTTGTAGATGCGTGAATTTCTTTTGCATTATTTCCCACTTTTCCTCCCAGAAGGCTTCCATCTTTTGGTCATTTCTGATTCAAATTCTTCATGGGTTTGTGGAGAGTTTCCATTTCCTTTGGAAGATTTTGGAGCATTTTCTTGTATATCTTCTTCTATCTGCTCTGTATTTTGTATTTTGGCTCCATAGAATGTGTCCAAAGTCGCCCCTTTCTTCTTATTTTTCTTGGTATTTTGGGGCTTCTGTGCTTCTGTGGAGTTGGCCATCTCTGAATGTGGAGGATTAGCTTTTCTTATCTCTGTCTGGTGATCAGAGGCTTTAGTCCTGGGCAGATTGTCGGTTCTATGAGCTTTCCCTGGGTTAAACTGAATATGCCTCACTGGAACTGGAATGGAAGGGTCGGACCACGAGGCCACACTCTCCCCCCGGCTCTCTGGGTTGGGTTGCTTTCCGGAAGTTGCCTTCAGAATAGCTGGCCGTGAGGCTGTTTCGTTGGCCTGCGGGGGGATGGGCTGCAGCTTCCTGGAGCTCCGAGGGCAGGGACTTTCACTGAGACTTGGATAGCAGGATCCAGCCCGTGAGGCTGTCTTGCCCGCCCTGAGGGTTGCTGTTGTTTCGACCCTACTCTCTGCAGCGGGAGCTCCAGGCAGTGACTTTCACTGGGACTCGGGTAGAAGGCCCTGAGTGTTGTTGTTCCGAGGACCCTGCTCTCTGAGCCGGGCGGGGCTGCGGCTTCCCGGAGCCTTGGACTCTGTGCTCCTACCCCTTAGGTCCGAGGGATCTCAGGTTCTGGCTTTTGAGGGGAGCCGTACCTTTTGATCCAGGTCCAGGTCCAGGAGGAGGGTTCCCAGGGTCTGTGCTGTTGATCATTTTGAATTTCGGCGCCTTAGGAGCTTATAGTTTGAGATCGGTCGGGAAGGGTTTTCTGGAGATCTGAACTTTAGCTTTCTCTAAGCCGCCATCTTAACCGGAAGTCCTCGCCTTATATTTTAATATCATATGCATTTCCAAATATGTTTCTCCCCAACTCAGCAAGGAAATCTTGGAGAATAAAAAAAAAGAATGAGGCAAAGAAGCATTTAAGTGATGGTATGGATATGCTGGTGAATATAACACTAGCTTTTGGCCTCCCTGATCCATATATCTAGCAATTAGATCTCTGGGTCAAAGAGTATGAGCATTTTTGTTACCTTTCAAAGCATAATTTCAAATTGTTGTATAGAATGCTTGGACCAATTGAGTTATATCACCAGCATATTAGTATATCTATCTCATTATGGCTCCTACAGCTCAGGATTTTATCTGCTTTGCCCATTTGTTGGTGGCTAAATAAAGCCAGAGAACTTGTGATTTGCATTTATTACTGATTTGAAGAGCCCTTTCAAATGACTAATAGTTTGCAATTGTTTTATACTCTTTGAGCACTTACCCTTTGAAGAATAGCTCTTGGTCTTATATATGTATTAATTTCTTAAATATTTTGTATGTCCAAATAACTGAGACACTTACCCTAGGTGCTTGAGGAAAAGATTTGCAAGTTTATCTTAACCTAAATAACATAATTTAGTTTGTGCAAAATTTATGAATTCAATTTTATGAAGTTGGATTCATTTTCTTTTTTGAGGCCTCCTCTATCATTTTTAGGCTAAATATTCAAATAATATTTGAATTTTTTCATATTGTACTGAGATTTGATATCTTATCACTTAGTGGCAACTAGTTGGTGAGGGAGCTAGAGTATTAGGCCTGGATAATGGAAGGCCAGAGTTCAAATTTGTTCTTATATACTTGTCAAACGCTGGGCAAGTCACTTAATTTCTGTCTGCCTCAGTTTCTACATCTGTAAAATCTTAAAGTCCTATATAAATGCTTGAACAGGGTGGTGGGCCTGAAGTCAGAAAAATCTAAGTTCAAATGTGGGTTCAAAGAGTTATTAGTTTTGTATCCATGGACAAGTTTCATTTTATTTTTTCAACAAGAAGTTACTTAACTTCTTTTTGTGTTGGTTTTCTTAATAGTAAAATGCTGATAATGATAGCATCTACCTCCCAGGGTTGTAAGTATTGAATGAGATAATATTTGTAAGTTCATTAGCACTGTGCCAGGAACATAAGAAGGTTCTATATAAGTGCTAGATATTACTATATTTATTCCATTCATTAGTGATCGTTTTCCCCTTTTACCTAAAAGAATAATTTTCATTCCTCTTCCACATTCGTTGTTGCTGAGTAATTTCAACTGCATCCATATTTTTGTGACCCTTTTGGGAGCTTTCTTGGCAGATACTGAAGTGGTCACATAATGTGTCAGTAAATGTCCGAGGCCAGATTTGAATGCAGAAAGATGAGTCTGACTCCAAAGCCCAGCACTCTATCCACTGTGCCACCTAGCTAATGCTAGCTTCAACATTATAACCCTTCAAATATATAATTCTATTTCTCATAATATTTTTCTTTTCATTACAACATAGGATTGTAATTTAGATCTAAAGACTTCAAATGCCCTTTACTTGAACTCCCTCGATTTTATAGATGAGGAAACAGAGGACCCATTCCAATTTGGATTAAGTTATCAAATAAGGGAATGAGCTTTCCATTATTATAAGTATTTAAGAAGAGTCTTGATAATCACATTTTAGGAATATTATAAAGCTCTTTTTGACTCTAAGTAGGAAGTTAAACTAGACTATATCCAGGATCCCTTCCAACTCTTAACAAAAGCAAAACAACTGTCTTTTGGCACTCTCAAGCTATAACTCTTTTCTCCATGTCTTTAATGCCAAAGTTTTAGAAAGTACGACTGACAGCACAGTGGACTGTTAGACTTGGGAGTAAAGAAAACATAAATTCAAATTCTGTCTCAGACACTAACTACGTGACATTGGGTAAGACACTTAACCTCTGACTGCCTCAGTTTCCTCATCTGTAAACTGGAGATAAAAATAAATATCTACCTCAAAGGGTTGTGAGGATAAATTGGGATCACATAAGTAAAGTACTTTGCCACTTGGTTACCTGTATGACCTTGGACAAATCACAACTCAGCTGAACTGGATGTCTCTCACCTACCCTTCTAGCTCTAAATCTATTTTCCTGACAATTGTTGCAGGAATAATAGATACTAGATAATATATGGTATCTTTATGTCATTTAGTACTCTCTGACTGATCCATTTATCTTATAATGATTTGTAGATAGAAAGTTTTTAAAAAAGGACTCAGTGAGTGGTAAAAAAAAAAATCAATTGAGGTGGTAATTTTAGAGCTAAACAAGCCTAGCTATGCAGTGAACCATAATCCATGAACTAAGGATGTGTGTGTGTGTGTGTGTGTGTATGTATGTAAGGAGATCCTAATTCTAATGTATTCCCTTATATATCATATATTGGGGAAACTTGGTGATACAGTGGTTAGAGCACCAGGCTTAGAGTAAAAAAGAACTGAGTTCAAATCAGACATCAGAAACATAGCTGTGTGCCCTAGGACAAGTCACTTAACTCTCATTTGCCTTAGTTCCTCATTTGTAAAATGGAAACACACTGGAGAAATGGCAAATCACTATAGTATAGTGATTTATAGCCAAGAAAACTCCATAGACGATACAGAATCAAACACAACTCAACAACAACACAGCACATATAAGAGAACAGAGAGCAACCAGAGAAGCTGTCCGAGAGATGCTGGGCCTCATAACATTAAGTTGGGTCCTCTTGTTCTTTCTAACCACTCTCAATCAAGATGCACTGATTCACAGGCTTCAAACAACTCAACACTTAATAATCTCTCAGTCATAAAGTTCACTGCAATGCCAAATCTACATTCACACTCCTTATCCATTCAGATTAGCTTTGAATTACTCTGTGACCAACAAGAGTGTGTGGCTAGGTGTGGTCCCTAGAAAGGTCAAGAAAATAAATGGCAGCTGGCAATTCATGAAGGTCCAGACAACAGCTGTTCTTCTTTCCCCAATATTCTCAACTGAAGACACTGGAGACCTTAACATAGGAGGCCAATCAATCCAAACAGGCATCCCTTAGACTTGATATGATATACTTAGGATAGGTGTGAAACAGAAGGGTACGCTGCCACATGAAATAAGTGATAGGTTAGCATTATATGTGAAACTATACTCTCATATATCTAGCAGATCTCTTGATCAAAATTGGAGAGCTAGAATGTAATAGAGGGTAATAAAGTGCATAGTGTTCAATTCCGCTCTAAAATGAGGAATCTGAGGACCAGAAAGGCCACAGTAAGTGACAAAGCTAGAATGTGTACATATTCTGATTCCAAATACAGCACTCATTTCACTGTACATTTCACTGAACAACCTGTAGCATTCCAAGGTTTGATGCAATTATTACAACAATATCCATTATTAAGAGAATAAGAAGTTTGACCACAATTACAGGAAAACTCTTTTCCATTCAGACTCCACATCCTTCATTACAAGGGATTATCCCTTTGACAACCAGACATTTACAGAGTTTGTTGATGTTGAATGTCAGAAGATCCTTAAATATGATTCACTTTATCTCTCAAGGAACTGTATGATATTAACACATGCATGGGCCATGCTCTATTGGCAGGATGTGCCTGGTCAAGCTGAATTTTGCCCTACCAGATCAACAAACAATAAAAACAACAGGATGCAGATTTTTTTCTTTTATACCTTTCAGCCTTGGAACTGTTAAGTTGTGGTCTGCTATAGAAAGTATTTTGGAAAAAAGTCTGTCTGTTACAGCCTCATATTTTCATCAAGAATAACTTGGTACAAGATAATGCCAAAGATTCATGACGAAAAATGTCATTTGGCCTCTGAGAAAGAACTGATAGAATCTGAATGCACACTGAAATATACTATATTTCCTACTGTTCCTTTTTATTCTTCTTTTTCCTTTGAAATCTCTTCCACAAAATGACAAATATGGAAAAATGTTCTACATGATTACACATGTAAAATCTATAAAAAATAGCTTACTATCCCAGGGAGGAGAGAAAGAAGGGAGGAGTAAGGAAAGGAGGGTCAGAAGAAGGGAGAAAATTTGGAAATCAAACCTTAAGAAAAGAAAGTTTTAAAAATTGTTTTACATGAACATGTGGGAAAACAAAATAATATTAGAAACAAAAGAATAACTAACAGTTCTTTATTAAGCTTATCCCATAGACCAGGCATTGTGCTTAGTACTGGTATATAGACAGACGTTTGGCTGGATTGCAGAATCCAGGAGGAGGAATAATATAAAATGATTATTCATGGGGTACCATAGGGCTCTCTCTTTAGCCCTGTTTTGTTTAACATTTAATAACCTATATGAAGGCACAGGTAGAATGCTTATCAAAGTTGTAGATGGCACAAAGCTGGGACCAACAGCCAAAACCTTGGACAACCAAATCAAAATTTAACCCCTTCCCTACTCCCTCCCCAAAAAAATTCCAAACTCCTATGTAACCTAGAACATTAAGTTGATTCTAACAAGATGATATTATTATATAAATGCAATCTTACATCTGGGTTCAAAAGATTAAAATAAAGGGGATGGAGAGTTATATAAGTAGTACAGAGGGATTTTAGTGAACTACGAGCTTGATATATTTAAATAGTAAGCCTTTAAGATCAAAACCCAAATGTGGTCATTGGCAGCTTTGATGTTGTGGGTACCCAGGTGATGGTCAAATTATAATTACCCAGAGAGGACCATGTATAGGACAAAAGCAGAAAAGCTCTGAGTTTCCACAGAGGAGGAAAGGAGAAGACTGGGGAAATATTGGTAAACATGGAAAGCTGTAGCTCTATGATAAATATAGCTGACATGATGAAATGCATGATAATTTACATACTCTTTGAAGTCAAACCATAGCCCCGATTTTGGAGACTACTGCTCCAAAATCCTTCTCCCAAATATGTTCTGTTGGGAATGAAGCATTCTCTCTCTCTCTCTCTCTCTCTCTCTCTCTCTCTCTCTCTCTCTCTCTCTCTCTCTCTCTCTCTCTCTCTCTCTCTCTCTCTCTCTCTTTCTCTCTTGCCCTCTCTCTCTCTCTCTCTCTCTCTCTCTCTCTCTGTGTTACTCTCTGTCTGTCTCTCTGCTGTCTCTGTCTCTGTCTGTCTCTGTCTGTCTGTCTCTGTCTGTCTGTCTCTCTCTCTCTCAACATACACACACACACACAAAAATACACATACCCCAGCGTACTATCACTTGTTATGATGTAACTTGGACTAGGTTATCTTTGAAGTCACTTCCAACTTTATAAACAATAACACAATTATATGACGATATCATATTAAATGCTGATGTGGAACTAGAAAATAATTACATATTTACCACAATAATTAAAGTGTTACTATATCCATCTTGCAAAAATGCTTTAGTCTTCCTTTGAAAATATAAGAATGTTACTAGTTTATTTAATAGTAAAATTGTTAAAAAGCTAATTTGTATTATAAAATATTTAATTATATTAAATTTTCCAATTTATATCAGCAAATAATAACAAAACTCCACTTTTATATAGAGTTTTAATGATTAAATGCATGTTCCTTATAGCAAACCTACAAGGTTGGGAGTGTATCAGATTCATTTTGGAGATAAAGAATCAGAGGCAAAGAATGTGCTACATCTGGTAAATGTCAGTAAGGTCTCAAAACCTTAGTCTTAGATTCTACGATCAGCCTTTACTCTATAATGTTTTTTAATAATCTTCTTTCTTACTAATAACTACTGTATTTTTAAAACCTAAAATGGTAGATTTAAAAAAAAAACTCATCCCAGGGAAAAATCACAGGATTAGAGAATGAGATCTAGAAGGGACATCATTTTAAATGTTAGGAATCCTAGGGAGAAATTTCAGGACTTTTTAAGTCTTTCTATACAGCACAGAAACATTTTAATTATTTAATAACTAGGCTAATGTAGGATCAGTTAAAGTATTCACCTGGATTTTACTCAATATCTATCACTTGAAAAAATTACAATTTCTCTGAGGAAAACATCTCCTCATCTGTAATAATATCTGCTATGCCCTTAATTGGATTGTTGTGAGGAACAAACTATGACAATGTGAAATTCTCAGATAATTATACAAATACAGTATAATTATGGTTGGTTGGTTGTTGTCCTTCAAACTTGAAGAGTTTCAAAAGGACATCATTGAGTTTTTTGATTACTGTTTAAATTGGATTTAAGTGAGGAAGAGTTGCACAAAGTCATCGTTACTCTCCCAGTTATCTGAGTCCAGTGGCAAGAAAAAAGTCCATACAACTGCTGATGGCTTGGTGTACAATGGATTACCTTTGGCTTTTTTTGATGTCTAACCAAGCTCTAAACACTCCCTAGCACCTGCTTCTGCTACCTTCGGGGCCACTGGAACAAACTGTTCTTATCCTCTCCTTATGCTTAGGGAAGTCTTCACATGACTGGGGGAGACACTCTGCACTTAACTCACTGATGGGTTTGAGGTCTGTCAATCTGTTTTAGCCCCCTATCAAGGCAATTTACTGGGGTATGGCCTGGAATGGCTGGTAATAATTATATGATGATAAATAAGAATGATATTAATGAAATAAATTCATAGATAAGTATCAAACTTTCCAATAAGCAAAAGTTTCAATATACTTCAACAATATTTTTGTCTGATTAAAGATCTTTCAGCAAAGACTGAATGGCTACCTAATGCTATAGACTGTAGATTCTTGTTCAGATATTAGTTGGGCCAATGATTAGCCTCCAAGGTCCCTTCCAATTCTGATAATCTGTGAAGAAACTATTAAATATCTATTATGTGGGAGATGATGCGTTAGATGAAGAGGAGGAGGAGGATGCAAGAGGATACAGTCTCTGACTCCATGGAACTTATTTTCTAGTTTAAGAATCAAAACATGTAGACAAATAACTATAATGAGATAAAAACAGAGGGAAGGAATAGCAAGAGGTATAAATATTATTTAGAGGATAGAGAATTTCCAACTGGGCTAGGATTATTCATCAAGGAATACTTCATGGAAGAAATAACGTACTAACTGGGCCTTGAAGAACTGGTAAGAATTGAACTTTAATAAGGAATTTAAAAAAGCAATCGAAGTTAAAAGCTGAATTTCATGTTCCAAAAAGTCATGAAAATGATTGAAAGGAGGCAAGATGGTAGTTAGCTAATTTTAAAACTTTACTTTTTTAATGACTATTCTCAACAACATATAATCCTCTAAGGTGCTGTGATTGGAGAAATACTATACTTTTTTTTAAAGTCTGAGATAACCCCAAAACATGGATTTCTGGGAAAGAGAACAGAATCCATTGAACTGCCTTTTCATAAATATCTAGTATCTATGATTTCAGATTTTTAAAAAGTTTTTTAAAAAACTAAGAAAGTATATAGATCTTTTGATTCTGCCAAAGGGGAACTGACTATAGTTTAAAACTTTTGAAAAATCCTGACTTAGACACTTCATTATTAATGCCATACAGACATTTAGTAATTCACTTTTGATATTACCACTCAGCGTAAATATTACTTAATTTAAAATGTTCCCGTGATTTCTGTATGGGGAGGCTGATGTTGTGTAAAATACAGAAGATATTTTTAACTCTTCACTAAAATAAACATTCCAGTTACCAACCCAGAGGGTTGACAGCTGCTAAGTAATGCATTGTCATGCCAGATGCAAGATCGCAGTTGTGGGAAGTGAAACAGAGATCATCGGAACTGACACTATGGTATCCATTTCCAATGGGTGAAGTTTAAAAAAAGTGTTTAATCAGCTGTTGAAATAATTTTCATAGTCACTGCCAACATTAATCCAAGATAATTAAGAACACTAACATTGCACTACATAGTGGGGTTTGGGAGAAATGGGTGGGATGGGGTTGGTTTTTTTTTTTTTTAAGTTTCACACATTTTACAGAAATGTTCATGTAATGCTGAGTCATAAGTAAATCTGCAGACTCATGGTTGATTACTAATCACAGCTCTATGTATCATGTGCTTGAAAAGTACAAACTTATGAAAGTGACACTGCAACTGAAAATGTTAGCAAAGAAAAGATGAACTCTCTGGGGTTCATGTGACACTCTCTCTCACCCTTCATATCCAATTTGTCACAGATTTTGTTGATTCTACCTTTTCCTCACTGATACATCTGCCTTTCTTTCTTCTGATACTGCCATCTCCTCAGTAGAGGCCCTCATCACTTCACATCTATACTATTACAAGAGCCTTGGAGTTGGTTTTCCTAGCTCCAGCTTCTCTCCACACCTAAGTCAATCCTTCACTCAGCTGTCATATTGAGCTCTGTGAAAATCAGATCTTATCAGGGCAAAGCTATTAAGTTAATTTCTTGGGTTTATTTTATTTTTTTAAAAGGACTTTTATTTGTTAGGGACAGGAGAAAGGTTGTGAGGGGAATAGGTAAGTAGTTATAGTAATACCAAAAAAAAGAAAAAAGTGTCAATGAAATATTTATTAAAAACACTCAGAAGGAAGTTCAGAAGGTGACAGACAAGCAGGGAAGTTTTATCACTACTATGTTGAATTTAATATACTTTTTAAAAAGTGTGCAATGGAAATAGACAAGTTCATATGCAATATATTTGAATACAGAAATGTTCATATTAAATAATGTTTTGTAATCATAATAAAAATGAATTAAAAAATTTAACAGATTCTGCCAGACCAAAATTATTTCTTTTTTAAACTGTAGATAAAGGGCTAACACTATAGATATAGCATATCTATATTTTAGCAAAGCTCTTCATAAAGAATTTCACATTATTTGAGGAGGAATGTGGACTTATAATAAAATTAGATGAAGTAAGAATTGGTTGGTAGGTGAATTCTGAGTAGTTAGTGTTGGCTAAAATTCATGTGTTAAGATGTCTTTAGTGGGGCAGCGAGGTGGCTCAATGGATAGACTACTAAGCCTGGAGTCGGGAAGACCTGTGTTCAAATCTGACCTCAGATACTTACTAAATATGTGACCCTGAGATGGTGGGTACCATCCCATACCTACTCTCTTTTGTGGCTAGACTAGATAATACCATCAGAATAAAATGCCTCCACATCCTCTCCTCTCAATCTATTCATGTTCTACATTCGGAAACAGCTCTCCAAAGTTACCAATGATCTCTTAATCACCAAATCTAGTGGCCTTCAATTCTAATAATTCTTGATTCTGGAAACTCTGACACTGTTGAACACCTTCTCTTTGATATTCACTTTTTACTAGGTTTCTGTGAAACTACTCTCTCCTGGTTCTCTTCTTACCTGTCTGATTGCTCCTCAGCCTCAGTAACTGGATCTTGATCACAATTATCTGGAATCTAACCAATAAATTTGGGAAATTATACATTTATCAGAGACATTTGTCATAATTTTTTCCCTCCAAGTCTACTGCTTCCCTTCTAATCTTGGTTATATTCATTTTAATTGTACAAAAGCTTCTTAATTTAATAACAAAATTACTAATTTTATATTTTATAATACTCTCATCTCTTCTTTGGTTATAAATTCTTCCCTTCTCCAAAGATCTACCAGGTAAATTATTCTGTGTTTCTTTAATTGAGTTATGGTATCACTCTTTGTATCTAAATTATATATCCATTTTGACCTTATCTTGGTATAGGGTATGAGATATTAGTCTATACCTAGCTTCTGCAATACTGTTTTCCAATTTTCTCAGCAGTTTTTGTTAAAGAGTGAGTTTTTCTTCCAAAAGCTGAGATCTTTGGGTTTATCAAACACTATGTTGCTAAGGTCATTTACACCGATATATTGTGTATCTAATCTACTCCACTGATCTACCATTTTATTCCTTAACCAGTGTCAGATAGTTCTAATGATTGCTGTTTCATAGTACAGTTTGAGATCTGGTACTGCTAATCTCCTTTCTTTACATGTTTTTCATTAGTTCCTTTGGTATTCTTGATCTTTGGTTCTTCCAAATGAATTTTATTTTTTCTAGTTCTATAAAATAATTATTTGGTAATTTGGATAGTATGACACTGAATAAATTAATTTAGGTAGAATTTCCATTTTTATTAGCTCAGCCTACCCATGAGCAATTAATATTTTTCTAATTATTCAGTCTCACTTTATTTGTGTGAAAAGTGTTTTGTTACTGTGTTCATATAATTCCTGTGTTTGCCTTGGCATGGAGATCCCCAGGTATTTTATATTGCTTAGAGTGATTTTAAATGGAATTTCTCTTTCCATTTCTTGTGTTAAATGGTAATTTGGACCAGTTAAAAGGTTAGGTTGGTTGAGTATTTGTTTCTGTTTAGCTACTCCTCCGTGGCCTAAGGGCAAGATGGATACCCTCAGGCCTAGAGTTCACTCACAAATGCTATCTGACTTTCTTGTAAACAAAAGTAGGTTTATTCAAGTTGATATTCAGGAATTGGGAAAGGATGCTGGGCTAGGAAGATCCCTAATCTTTTCCCAAATCTATCTATCCCAGTTCCTTCTGACTCTCACAGGTCTCTTCTGTGTCCAACACTATTGGACATACTCTGTCTCCCTTTCTATCTAGTTCCCACTCTCCTGTCCAAATAAACTAAGCTAAGCCCATCCAAACAGTCCTTGAATTAAGTTCAGAATTAGTTGATCAATTAGGAGGAGGATGATAGAAATGACTTGGTCACCACAGTCTGTAGGCTCAGCCTACTTAAGGTAACTCAGAAGTCCAAGTCAATTTCACTGTTAGGGTCTTCTTGGGAGTCAACAGATATCAATGAAATGTCTGGGATCAATCTGGAACAATAGGAACCAAAGTAGGCAATTTGAGTAGATTTCCCATTGGATTTCTAGAGAGCCAAGTTTAGCAGATGTGTCTTCTTCCACAAACACGTCACTCTCCCCTCAACTATCAGTTCCAGGCTCCCAGAATCCCCTCACTCAGAATTCCAAGCTCCCTCTTATATTCCATTTTCTGCATCCAGCAAACTCCTGTATTCTCATCTCTGTCCCTTCACATTGTACCCAAATTTCCCCCTTTCACTTGCTGCTGGACTTTGTTGATAATATATAGAAATGCTGATGATTTGTGTGGATTTATTTTGTATCTTGCAACATAACTAAAGTTATTATTTCAACGAGTTTTCAGCTGATTCTCTAAGCATACCATCATATCATCTGCAAAGAGTGATTGTTAAGTTTCCTCACTGCCTATTTTAATTTCTTCAATTTCTTTTTCTTTTCTTATTGATAAAGCTAGCATCTCTAGTACAACATTAAATAATAGTGGTCATAATGGGCATCCTTACTTCACCCCTGATCTTACTGGTAAGGCTTCCAACTTATCCCCATTGTAGATGATACTTACTGAATGTTTTAGGAATATACAAATATCATTTTAAGGAATGACCCATTTATTCCTATGCTTTCTAGTGTTTTTAATGGGAATTAATAGGTGGCATATTTTGTTGAAAGCTTTTCTTGCATCTGTTAAGATAATCATGTGATTTGTTAGTCTTGTTATTGATATAGTCAATTATGTTTACAGCTTTCACAAGATTAAACAAGTCCTGCATTCCTGGAATAAATCCCACCTGGTCATAGTGAATGATCCTTGTACTATATTGCTGTATTATACTTGCTGATATATTTAAAATTTTGACATCTATATTAATGAAATTGGTCTGTGATTTTCTTTCTCTGTTTTTGTTCTTCATAGCTTAGGTAAGAGAAACCATATTCATTTCATAAAAATAATTTGGTAGGATTCCTCTGCTTATTTTTCCCAGTTTATGTAGTATTGGGATTAATCATTCTTTAAATGTTTCATAAAAATCACTTGTGAATCCATCTGGCTCTGGGAGTTTTTTCTTAGGGAGTTCATTGATGACTTATTCAATTTCTTTTTCTGATATGGGATTATCTAAGCATTCTACTTACTTTTAATCTGGGCAATTTGTATTTTTGTAAATATTCATTCATTTCACTTAGATTGTCAGATTTGTTGGCATATATAATTGTGCAAAATAGCTCCCAATTATTGCTTTCATTTTATCTTCATTGGTGGTGAGTCCATCCTTTCCATTTCTGATACTGATTACTTGATTTTCTTCTTTCCCATTTTTAATCAAATTAACTAACACTATTTTATTTTATTTTTTATAAAACCAACTCTGACTTTTAATTTTATTAATTTCTTCTTTAATTTTTAGGATTTCCAATTTAGTCTTTAAATGATGATTTTTAATTTGTTCTTTTTCTAATTTTTTTAATTGCATACCCAATTCATTGATCCACGATTTCTCTATTTGATTAATATAAGTGTTTAGAGATATAAATTTTCCCCTAAGTACTGCTTTGGCTGTGTCCCATAAATTTTGATATGTTGTCTTCTTATTGTCATTTTCATTAATAAAATTACTGATTGTTTCTATAATTTGTTCTTTGACTATACTTTTTTTAAGAATTAGATTATGTAGTATCCAATTAATTTTTATTTATCTTTTCATGGAGATTTATTGATCCATGATTTCAATTGTCATGACTATGCTAAGAATTATTAAACTGTATCCATCCAGCCCTAGCATCTCTCCTAACCTCCAGTCTCATTTCTAAATACCTATTCAGCATCTCAAACTAGATATCTTTTAGACATCTTAAATTGAACATGCCCCAAACTGAATTAGCTTTTCCCCTTGTTAGGGGTCAATTTTATGGTTGAGACTGAATATATTTTAGTTGGTCACCAGGGATTTAAATTCTAAACCCCAATGAAATACTTAAGTCAGAATGGAATTTTATGGTGGTTTATTTACAATAGAAGGAAGAGAGAGAGAGAGAGAGAGAGAGAGAGAGAGAGACAGAGACAGAGACAGAGACAGAGAGAGAGAGAGAGAGAGAGAGAGAGAGAGAGAGAGAGAGAGAGAGAGAGAGAGGATAGCTGCCCTGGCCTTGTCTGAACCCAGCAGGAGTTCAGAGGCCTTAATCCGGAAAAGCCAAGGAAAGGGGGTCCCAAGAGATGGGCCTTCCCATAGGCTGTTGCCTCCAGAAAAGCCAAGGAAAGGAGAGTCAGCCTTATCACTCACCACGTGATCATTTAAGGGAAGCAGTCTGAGATCTCACACTTGAGCTCCTCCAAGTCAAGTTCCACCACCAAGTCCCCCTCATAGGAAGTGACACAAAATATAAAGGCAGTTCTTTACCTGACCTCCTGTGTCTCACATGTACCAATGGTGGCCTAAATTTGGCTTTGGACAGCCCAGGGTGTCAGTCAGTTGTTTCAGATTTGTCACTTGTTAGCATACGCGGGTCATAGACCTTCCTCCCCCACACTTAATCCTTAAGTGGGGGTACATACATTCCTGGTTACTAAAATTTTAAAGACTAAGCACGGTGGAATAAATCTAAAATTCACACCCTAAACCCTCCCAACTTTAAAACCTTTCCTATCTCCAATAAGGTCATCATCTTCTTGATTACCAAAGCTATATGTCATAGTCAACTCCTTATTCTCTTTCAACCCTCATATACAATCTATTGCCAAGTTTGTTGATTCTACCTTCACTCTCACTCTCTGGAATATCACATGTCTGGTATATTCTACATTAATATCTCTATTTCTCTATTCTGGCATTGCCACCTCATTGGTATAATTTCTAATTACTTCACATCTATACAATTATAATAGCTTTCTAGTTGATTTCCATACCTTGAGTATCTCTCCATTTAGTCAATCTTACACTCAGATGTTATATTGATCTTTGTGAAATGCAGCCCTGATCACATAATTTTCCTAGATAACAAATTCCACTGGCTCCCCATCACCTCTAGGATCAAATATAAAATCCACTATTAGGCATTCAGTCTTTCATAATCTTGCCCCTTCTTATCTTGCAGGTCTTCTTACACCTCATCATGAACTCTGCAATCTACAGACATTGACCTTCTTATTGTATCTCACACAAGACACTCCATCTCTTAATTCAAGATATTTTCACTGGCTATATAGTCCATGACTGAAATGTTCTTCCTCCCTGTCTCTTGTTCCTAGCTTTCATGGCTTCCTTCAAGTTCTAGCTAAAATTTCACCTTTGTCTCTCCTGATCCCCCTTAATGTTACTGCTTTCAATTTTTTGCTTATCTTCAAATTATTCTGTGTATAGATTATTTGTACATAGTTGTTTTTATATTGACTTACCCATTCATTCGTGTGCTCCTTGAAAGCAGGACTGTTTTGCTTTTCTTGTATCCCTAGCACATAGTAGGGGCATTGTAAATGTCTAATGACCAACTGCCTTATTCACTGACAGGCAACATTGGGCTCAATCTAATAAGGGGAATTCACTAAGAATAAATGTTGTCTTACACTTAGCTTTAATTTAAGCCAATTTCGTGAATATGATATTAAGGAAATAGTATCACAGAAGAGCAACCAATCTGAAAACAGTCCAGAATTTTTCATAGATTACAAACTATGTATGAGTCAACAATGTTACATGGGTCTCTAGATAAGATACTCTCCTTCTAAGTTGTTTTAAGAGAGGGAAAGCATCTACAAATAAGGAAGTGATAGCACCAATATATTCTGCCCTTATCAGCACTTAGCTGGAGTATTGTGCTAAATTCTAGACATCACAGGACATTGATCAGCTGAAGATTATTAAAAGGAGAGCAACCAGGATCATGAAAAGTCCTTGAACCTATGAAATAAAAGGATTGGTTGGAAGAACTGGACAGATTTAACCTGGAAAAGAGAAGATTCAAGTGAGTTATTACTATCTCCACAGGAGAAAACCAAGAGCAACATGGATAAATACAGAGGCAAATTTAGGATGGGGGAACTATTTGATGGGTATGTTATTGTAGAGATTTCTTTTAGTGAGAAGTCTATTTTCTCCTCTGAGGAGGCTGGCTATAAGGTGGTGATGGGAAGTGGCAGACACCCTACAGGGGAGTGGCAGGGACTTCAATATGCCTACTGACTCTCCCTCGGATACCTCCAGTACCACTGCCTCAGGGAGTCGACCACTGCCTGCTACTCCTCAGAGCCAGTATCCTCAAGGGAGAAGTAGAGCCATAGCTCCTGAGATCTCAAGAGCTTCTTTTGCCTTTTATCTCTTGCAGGGTGTAACGTGTCTCCAGAGGGGCCTTGCAGGTCTTTTTACATCTCATGATGAACTCAGTGTGGAATGGAAAACTGAGACTGAAGAACCATTGTTTAGAATGTTACCAGGAAGGGGAATGGCAGTTGGAGTAGAAGAGGCTTGTGGGAGAAAAAGATGAGAAAGGGGTCTTTGCCCTGTGTACTCTGAAGAGTCAGGAGCGAGGACCCAAGCTCAATATCCCAGCCTGGGGTGAGAGAGTCTTGCCTCCATTTCCCTTGCCCCAAAGAGAGAAGATTCCTGATATCTTTAGATCATTAACTAAAGAAAGAAAAGAACAACAACTGCTGCTGAAAGAGTGCTGATTGATTGAACTTCCCAGGGTCACCCTGAAGACCTGTCCATCCCTTAACCTTCCCAAGAAGGACACATTACACCTGTTTAATTTAGGATAGTGACAGTGACTAGAGAGGAAGAAGAAAGAGAAGCTGAGGCTGAGCCATTTAGCTTAGCTAAAGTAGGACAAAGACCACCTGTAGGGTCTCCTATTCCCATAAACCTGTCCCCTCCCTTTTTATTACTTGAACTATTAAACAATCCTGTTTGAAGAAATTTGCAGTCAGATTCAAATGATAGCAGTTTAGAAGAAAGAGAGGGAGTTGGCTAGGTTAGCCATTTAACCTTGGCTACAAAACAACAAAGCCAACAGGGACAGTCAGCCTGCCAGACAAATGGAACTTCTGGGGCTTCAAATACCAGCCAAGCCTTGAGAGTAAACTCCATTATTCCCCAGAAGCCTACTCATTGAGACACTGTCCCTATTCATCCTTGCCTTAACATCAGCTAGGGGGGTACCTCACTCATGGGTTGAAGTGTGAGGGAAAGGGAGAATTACAAAGATCATCTCTCAGCCCAGTGGATCTCTCCCTTTACCTCATCAACCCTCCTTATTCCTTCTGTCCCCTCTCCTCCTCCATTCCTTGTTACAATCCATCTTTATTCCCTTTTACCCAATCCTTACATCAGCAATCCACAGACACAGGCCTTCTTATTTGGCCTCTATTCCAAAGCAACCACTGCCATTTGTCCCAATAGAAGGAATTTTCTATTTCCTACTGCCAACTCAGGAGCTAAGATGGTGGTGTAGTAGCAGGAGCCTTCTGAATCTCCTTCCAACTAATCATAACAAAGCATCTCAAAAGGACAGAAACCCAAACTGGATGAGTAAGGGGGCTCTCTCACTGGACACAGCATGAAAGGTAGGAAGTGGAGTGGTGATACCCACGCTATGAGGGAGCGGAAACTGCACTATTCAAAGCACAAGCTGACTACCCCTCCCCAACACCACCCACCACATCAGTTAAAGTGAGGGCCAGAGCAATCTCCATATTCTGTGGGGATGGCTGAAAGCACCACAGACTTACCCCTGTGGGCTATGCCAGGCCTTGGCAGTGAGACTCAAGAAAATGGGGGCAGCAACAAGGCTACCAGGGCACCAACAGAACAGAGGCAGCAGGGGCAGATAGAGTCAGGGCAAAACACACAGTGCAGCTGTAAATTCAAGCTGCAGCAGCTGAAGAAGATAGTCTATTGCCAACTCAATCTCTCAACTGGGATGTTGAAAACTTCCAGAGCAAAGAACAACAACCCTTCCTTTGAGTTTAGGCCTCCCATCTCCCACTGTACCTATTCTTTTAAGGTATTGAATATTGGTGTTCTACATTCAATAATGAACATTCTCATACCTGGTTTTACCCTTCACATTCCAGTGACTGAAGTGTAGATCACCAGGCAAACTCCTTTCTATGTCCCATACCATTTGCTTCCTCATTCACATCACCCTTGACTCTCCCATCCCTAAGTCTTACCCTAACTCCATCCACCCCTTCCACTGTACCCTCTAGAATGCCTGTTCCATAGGCAACAAAATTCTCTTCATTCCAAATCTTTTCCTCTCCCACTCCTAGCTCCTAGTTAGCACTGCATCCTGGATCCCCTCAGATGATACAGCCTTCCTAGCCACCCTTTCCAGAATTGGCTATAACCATTCTTCTCAACACACTGTTTGAGGAGTTAGTCTTTACTCCCAAATGCCACTTCTGGGTTCTCCACTTTCCACTATCATTCAGTAACCTTTCTTACTTTGAGGATCATACTATTCATATCTACCACCCAATCAAAATCCAGGTAGTTATAGTCTACATACCCCCACATCATTCCTTTTCCTTTCTCAATGGCTCAATACCTGACTTATTTTTCCCCTAACACTTGCCTTCATACTAAAGAACCATCAACATATATAGTAACTCTTCCAAAACTACCCTAAACACTCAGTTCTTACTCCTCTCCCACAAGCTACTACTCCACTCCACCTCAGATATACACAGAGATTCCTTTGATCTTGCCATCACTTGCAAATGCAACATCTCTATGTTCAAGAATCCCCTTATCCAGCCATAATCTTTTGGCTTTTCATCTCTTCCTTTGTCTTCCCTTCTAGAAACCTTCTTTTCATCCTTATTGTGATCTCCAATCCCTTAACCCCTTAATTCTCTCCTTGGTTATTTCTCCTGCACTAGCCACTCCTCTTCTCCCCATCTTGACTTCTGTGGTAGGAAATGGAGGATTGTGACAGAGATTTCAAACTCAAGAACTGGAGTTACAGTCTGGGAAATTGCTGGAGCCTCAGCCACAACAGGGGAGGAGCCCCAGGAGAGATTCTGGAATCTTGAGAGAGGAGATTCTGTGGAAGAGGTAGTTAGCTCTCTCATTCCTGAGACAGCCTGAGGAAAAGGTCTGGTCAAGACTTGTTCCTGAGAAAAGTCTTACATCTTTCTCCTGGTGACTGAACACCCTTCCTCCCCAATACCCAACTGAAGTAGCCAGTTTGAGAAGACACAAAGCAGCTGACATGATCACCTCACAGTTCCTGGTGCTCTGGGTCTGAACTGTGCTCAGTGGGGCTGAGACCAGGGTCATCCAAATCTGAATCTCTCAGGGGCCCAAGGCTGCCAAGGCCTGGGTTCCCCAACTTGAGGAGGAAAGAAGGAATAGCTAGAATAAGGACACCTTTTCCCCTCTTTCCTCACAAACCCCTCCTGTAGCCATTTCTCTGTGCTATCCCAATTGATAAGTTAAAGTTGTCTTCCCCAACTAATTCTAGTTTGAGTGGGGAAACAGTTCCAGCTTGGGGGAGGGGGAAGTAACTTCTCTCTCTCTGAGGAGGGAATCTCTATATCTCATAGTATTAGAGGGAAGTCAAGAGGCAGTTTGGGTGAGCAGCCATAACTGAGGGGAGGCTGAAGGGGGGAACTACAGACTCACTCCACCTCTTCTCTCCCTTGGCCAAATTAAACAGCAGCTGTCTCTCCTGGATCCTGCCTTGAGAGGGAAGGTCTCCATTTTTCTCTCCCTCTCTCTTTTTACCACCAGACTAACCCTCTATTACACTTCTTAGTGAACCAATGCAAAGAGTTACTGTTATACTGTAGACTGTAAGTCGGCCCTACAGTGTTGAATTCCTAACCCCTTATATCACCAATGGGGCTGAGCCAAGTTTCAGCCTTAGATCACTCCTAATATTTCCCATCTTCAATCCTACACACCTGCTGCTGAATGAAGATGGAGAATGTCATGCAAATGTTAGAAAAGAGTCCACTACGAAGTGATGGTATATAATCTCAGATGGTTCCTCACTGTTACTAGGCAGTCCTCATATACTTTTATTATCCATTCCCTAATCTTCTCTCCACAGCAGCTCTTCCAAATCATTTCATTTCTCCTCAAACCTCCTATGGCTTCCCACCCCCATCTCAACTTTGGACTTTGCCTCATATTTTACAAAAATATATTGAGTCCATTACTATAAACTCCCTCTTTTCTATACTTTCTCAACTTCTCACACTCAGGTGTCTTCTGTTACTTTCTTTGCCTTCACCCCTACTTCATATGATGAAGTGGCCTTACTCTTTAATATGGCTACTCCAAGTGATGCCATTCTAACCCATCTCATACAATGGATTGTCCCCTCTCACATCCCCATTCCCCAACCCATCCCATTTCTTTTTCATTGTTAAGGTAGCTTTTCTTTATAAAAAGCTGTCAGAAGCAAATTTTTCTCTTGTGTCACCTTTTTAACATTATCTGTCAGTGACCTGGAGGTTAAGTAAATTCAGGTATAGATAAGCCTTCAGAGAAAGGAAGTTAAAGAGCCAAGAAGCCAATAAGACAAACTGATTCCACAGGCAATGACCCCTCCTGGGTGGCCCAGGCAAATCAAAAAACTATGATTGGTTCCTGAGATGTGACATGTGAGAGTTAGTGGGTGGAGAAAAGAGCTTAGAAGGCCAGACCAGGAGCCAGTCTTGGTCTTCTGGCTGGAGCTTGGAGAGCAAAAGGAACACTTGTCAGAGTTTTAACTAGAGGCCCAAATGGTGTCTGCAGACTAGAAAGTTAAGTATCTCTTTACCTCTTTCCTACCTTTCCCTCTTTTTACTACTACTACTAATTTGATTTAATAAAGTTATTAAGCTGCTATTGGCCTCATAATTTTAATGATGTTTTTCTTCTCTTTTCTTTTTTTTTTAACAATATTTTATTTAGTCATTTCAAAACATTATTCATTGGAGACAAAGATAATTTTAATGATTACAAAACCCAAGTTATTTCTCAGAAACATCCAATTTTTCACTGTTCTGTCTGAGATGTCGATGGGGTCAAGCAGAATATGGTTAATGTCTCTTCCATAAGCTATATTATATATATTTTGAAATTCAGTTTCTCTTAGTCTCTGCTTTGTTGCTGGTAAGGGCCTGCTGACTTTCACTTGAAGTTGTTATGAGCTGAGAAGAGTAATTGGGCTTAGGCCTGTGTGTTGGGATTGGGCCTAGTAAAATTGGCTGACAGTAACAATTCTTGGAGACAGATGTGAACCAAACCTCTATTTAATAACTTTAAGGTTTAAAAGGTATAGAGATAGGTAAAAGAATTAGAAGGGGGTACTAACTTAACCTACATCCAACTCAAGGCTTCTCATGAAGACTATTTCCGTCTGGGAATTCCCAGACCTGCTTTGTCTCCTTATCTCTATCTTAACCCAATTTCTAACTACAAAAACCTATTTCTAATATCCTTATGAATATATATGTTATTCTTCAAGTACTATCTCCAAGTATCCTTCTAGTTCACCTCTCTAATGCTAGCCTAGTCAGGGTTGGGCCTAGTCATGCAGAGATGGCTTCCTGGCCTAGGTAGGCCCAAAAGCGTTGTCTTCACTCTGCAGGCTCACAGAGATAAAGAAAAAGGTCTTCTTTCTTCTTTCTTTTAGTTTTCTCCTGTAGTCACTGCCAAACTGTTACTTTCCCTCTTCCAAACTGTCAATCTGGCATTCTCAAGGTTTCAAAGGAAATTCCTAGAGAGCCAGAAAACCACCAGCCTCCAGAGCCCAGTTAAGCTCCCAGAGACTCTGACAGTTGGAAAATCCAACCGTTATCAGTACCTCAGAATTCCAGCAGGAACTCTGGCTCCAAGTTCTAAGCTGGGCCTAAGACCCTGAGATGGCATTCCTCATTTTATCTTTAGGCACTAGTCTCTTTTAATTAACCCCAAATCTGTAATATTTCCAATAGCTATCCAATAGCTAGGTCACCAAACATTTGAAGATAATTATCATGAAATGGGGTCAGCTAAGTGGACAGTCTGTTAGGCCTAAAGCCAGGAAGGTTTCACTTCAGGTGTGTGACCCTGGCCAAATCACTTAACCCTTTTGTCTCAGTTCCTCATCTGTCATATGAGCTGGTGAAGGAAATGGCAAACCACTCCAGTATCTTTGCCTAGATAATTCCAAATGGGAGATTTGGACACAACTGAAACAAATGAAAAATAACAATAATCATAAAGTAGCCTGGCTACCCCATGAGCTACCTTTCACTGCTCAGGCCTAAATATCCCCCTAATTCCTTCAACTAATTCTCATAATAGAGGCCCTTCACCACCCTGATTGCCCTCTTCACAGTGTTCAGTTCATCAATGGCTTTCTTAAAATATGGGGTCTAAAACTGAATATATTCTCCAAATGTGCTATGGTCAGGGCAGAGGGTGGCCCACTTTAGATTAACTAATTCTTGGAAGTTATACTTGTCTGGTAATCCCATTAACTTTTGGAGGCTGGTATAGCATCCCATTGTTGACTCATATTGAACTTGTGGAGCACTAAAACTCTCAAGTGTTTTTCAAAACAACTGCTTTCTAAATATGGTTTCCCAGCATCTACTTTTTAAGTAAGTTTTTGAATATAAGTTTTAAACTTTATTTTTATCATATTTATATTTTTCATGTCTCTAAAGAAACTAGTACAGAATCAGATATCCAAAACATACTTCCATACAATAACTTATAAAAATATAAATTAATAGTCGCACTCTTTGTGGTGGCAAAAAATTGGAAAATGAGGGGATGCCCTTCAATTGTGAAATGGCTGAATAAATTGTGTTATCTGTTGGTGATGGAATACTATTGTGCTCAAAGAAATAATGAACTGGTGGAATTCCATGCGAACTGGAACAACTTCCAGGAATTGATGCAGAGTGAAAGTAGTAGAACCAGGAGAATGTTGTACTTTGAGAATGATACACTGTGGCACAAATGAATGTAATGGACTTTTTTACTAATAGCAATGCAATGATCCAGGACAATTTTGAGGGACTAATGAGAAAGAACACTATCCACATTCAGAGGAAGAACTGTGGGAGTAGAAACACAAAAGAAAAACAACTGCTTGATCACATGGGTTGATGGGGATATGACTGGGACATAGACTCTAAATGATCACTCTACTGCAAATATTAATAATATGGATATAGATCTTGATCAATGATACATGTAAAACCCAGTTGAATTGCTCATTGGCTATAGAAGGGGGTGGAAAGGAAGGGAGGGAAAGAATATGAATCATGTAACCATGGAAAAATATTCTAAATCAATTCATTAATTAAATTTAAAATTTTTTAACATTTATAGAGTCATAGAATTTGAAGTTAAAAGGGATATAACAGATCATCTAATTCAGTGGTTTCAAACTCAAATAGAAACATGGTCCACTAGTCCATAAAAATCACTGTGGGCCACATGTTGACAGTTTCAAAAAGTAATGTTACCTATGTTTTGTTGAATTGATTTTGTTTTATTAAATATTTACCAATTACACTTTAATCAGGTACAGGTTGCACCAAAGGTACCTATCATTTATGTGACAATTAACAAAGGCAAAATGGAAGAAAAGGCTGTTTATGGGCTTTTACAATATTTTGTTTAGTATAGTCATAGAGGAAAGGAAACAATATATCTAAAAGCTAAAACACAGTAGATTAAAATGATTCAGTGTAACAGAATAGTATTGATCAGATTAATATATGAACTTAAAGCAACAAAATTAAATCTTAAAGCAGACAATCAGCAAAATACAATAAGATACAGAGACTTTGATAAAGCAATGGAGTCTGAAAAGGCTTACAAAATTCACCTCCAGACTCTTTAAAGTTCCTTTCTCTATCCATTCAGATTCCTTTTGTCACATTTCTGGGATGTCTCATAGTAAGGGAGAATTCCTCAATGAACATAGTGTGGAGGAATCCCAAATTGAATGAATTTTAGAGACTGGGCAGACCCAATTGACAAGGAAGGTTGTAGGGAGATGAATTTCTACCCTGAACCTCAGACAAAATAATTGAAAGGACCAGTGCATGCAGGAATGGTAGGAAGAAAAAGCATCCTAAAACTGAGAGCTGTTTGAGATAGGTAATGCATTGCTCTTTCATACAGTGTGCCATTCTTACAATTTTACTTCCTGTTTAGAAGAGTAACTTCCTTCCCCTTCCCTCCTTGAGGTAAAATGCTAAGGAGTAACTTGCTTCCCTGCCACATGGATAGGGATTTAGGAGGCTAATGATTGCCTAAGAGAAACACACCCCATTTTTACCAGCTACCTGGAGAGTGGCTCCAAGGACTCCCAGTTTGTGAATTCCAAAGACAGAGTGCCAGCAACCAGCAGCACCAAAAGGAACAGCAACATCTGCCAGAGCTGGGGCCAGGGCTGGGGCCAGGGCTAGGGCTGAAGCCAGAGCCAGAGTAGGAGCAAGAGCAGGAGCAGAAGCAGTGCCAGAGGCTCAAGCAGATGGGCAAGAGAAACGACTTATCTCTTTTCCACCAAGAGTCCCTAGCTAAGTCCCTCAAACTAAAGCAGCTGGGCCAGTAGGGCGGGCAACCAGCAAAAAAGTAGTGGGGGGGGAACCATCAGAAGTAGGACAGCAACTCCAAAGAAAGTTTGGAGTTCTCTCGGAGTTCACGAGAGTAGAGGGTGTGGGAGCGAAAAGCCATGGCAGGAGAAATATGGCTTGAAAAATTTATCTAAGCTATCTTAAAAAGTTGAGAATTTCTTCTCCAGCTTCAGTGCTTGCCATCATTATAAACATTAAAATTAATCATCAATAATTAAAATGTTATATTAAAAAGATTTATTAATGATCATTAGAAATAAAGGAATAAAAAGGTAACAAAATAAAAAACCAAGTGCCCCATGGCTAATTAGCCTGTTCAAAATTCCCACTTACCACCACAGTTGCTGACAGGAAGCTAAGAGGCCAGAACCAGAAACCCCGCTGCCTAATATCCTCTGTCTACAGGAAGTACATAATGGCAGGAAGTCAGTGGGCTCCCAGGAAATGTAGTTTTTAGGATAATTTCCAATTACACACCTCTTACACTTCTGATCTAGTCTAATGCCTTCATTTTGCAGATAAAAGAACTGAAATGTAAAGAAGATAAAAAATCATCTAACATTCCATAATAAGTGATAGACTTTATTTCTGTGAAATTTTTAATAATTAAATTCATACAGGTTCCTGGGTCTGCCCTGGCAGGTAGATACCTAAATATTTTATATTATATACAGTTCACTTAAATGGAATTTTTTTTACTTCTTACTACTAGCCTTTATTGGTAATATATAAAAATACCAATGATTTCTGTGGGTTTATTTTACATTCTGCAACTTTGATAAAGTTATATTGATTCTGTGGACTGATAATTATAAGGAATGAAATTTGTTTTTTGGAATAAGAAAGTATTTCCTCTCCTAAATAATTTGACAGGCTTTAGATTATTCAAAATGTAGAAAAATTTATATTAAAATTTATTGTTTACTCATTAAGAATTAAATCTCTAAATGAAATTGCTCAATTTATAGAATGTAAGTTCCTTCATTTTCTTTTGCTATCCCTGACCTCTAAGCATTCAAACACACATGGTTTTAATTATTTAATATCAGTAAAAGTGGATCCCTTCATTCTCACCAACCAATAATAGTCTAAAAACAAAGAAGTATCCACATACCAAAAGAACCAGATTGAAATTTTAGCTATATACCACACTGCTTTTTACTCTCTTTTTTTATGCATGAGTTACAGGAAATGTCAAATAAGTCAGCTATTGAAAAGCCAAAAGTAATTTTCAAACTACTTATTATTTTAAAAAAACTATTTTCTAGATAATAACAATGCACTAGACATAATTTGAAATACAAAATTAAATAGACTGCTTATTTGATTGTAAGGTCAATCAGCATGAAAATTTTGGTCTTTAAAATAACTTGATTGCCTCAAGATTTATACTACACAATTGTATGCTAGGGTCACATTAATATTAAATATAAAGATTACCTTATGGACTTCCAGATACAAAGCAAAGCTGTAAAAGGAAAAAAGCATTCAGCCAAAATTTTCCAACATTTCCCTCCAAACAACTTTCAAATAATATATCAAATAGATTTCTGGAGTAGCAGGGCCAACAAAAAGATATTGGGAGAAATTTTTCCACCCCAAGACAACATAGGAGGTTGAAAAAGGGAAATCTATGACATGGAAGAGGAAGCTGATCCAGAGGTCACATGAATGAAATACCAATGGTGAAACTAGTGATGGGACAGAAGTAGCAACAGTTTTAGGAGTAAAGGTACTTGGCAAATGGCCTCAAGATGATTATAGAATATTCCTATACTAGCACAGGATACTGGACTCTATTGCCTATACATACTTTTGGGTCATAGTTCAAGGGCAGAGAGTATAATGTTCTGTCAAAAAGTAATGGGAGCAATCACTTGACTATACTAGCTTCTGGGTCACAATTCAAGGGTGGAGAGGAGCATTTTCAATTAAGAGGGAATATAATCCCTGAGGGGCAATATTGATTCTGGTCTCAAAGTTGGAGGGGTCCTCAAAAGGAACATAGTTCAGACCAAGAAAACAGGGGTCAGAACTCTCAGATTATAGAGCCAGGTAAAGACATTGAAAACCTTCCATCCTCCAGAACTACCTCTGAAAATAGAAATGCCAAAAAAAAAAATCTAAAGGTTTATATAGGGTCTAACATTAAGATAAAGTTCCAAATCAAGAAATAGGGTAGAAAAATAAGCAAACAACAACAAAAAAAAGAAGCTAACAGAAGAAGACAATGAAGTCAAAACAGCTACAAGGAAAGAGTAAAAGAAAAATATGAATAGGAATAAACCCAATGAGAATTCCCAATAGAGTTAAAATTATTTTTAATATAGAATCAGAGTACTAGAGGAAAATTAGGTTAAAGAAATCAAAACGAAGAAAATCTTGAAAAGACAAATAACACTTTGGTAAAAAGAGACATAAAATACTTTTAAAAAGACATCTTATAAAAAGGAATTGGTAAAATAAAAAATATGCAAAAATTTACTGATGAAAAATAACACCTAAAAATAGGATTGTCCAAATGGAAAAAGAGATACAAAAGCTTCTTGAAGAAATGGTAAATTATTACACATAAAAGGGGCATTCAAGGAAAAGCTTTAACTGTGGATAGGAAAATAGCTGGGAAGATAGGCAGTGCTTTAACCTCACTCACATCTAAACACACACACACATATACACATAATGTACATACATACATACATACATACATACACACACACACTCTTAATAGGTAATAGAAATCACTTACCCAATAGGAAGTTGAGGGGGAAAGGGCAAAAAACAAATGGAACGAGGAGGTGATAGAGAGAAGAAGATAAGACAATAGTCAGAAACAAAATGGACTTTTGAGAAGGAACAGGAAAAAGAGAGAAGGATAAATGGAAGAAAATAGAAGGCAGGGAACTGTACAATTAGTAATAATGACTTCAAATGTGAATGGGATCAACTTGCCTTTAAAACAGAAGTTGGTGGTAGAATTGATTAGAAATTAGAATCCAACAATATATTGTTTTTAAGAAACATGTTTGAAAAAGATAAAGACATACAGAATAAAAATAAGAGTCTATTATGCTTGAGCTGATGTAAAAAACCTTAGGAGTAACAACCATGATCTCAAGCTAAAGAAAAGCAAAAACAGACAAGAAAAAGAGAGCAGAAGGAAAAATACATTTTGCTAAAAGGCACTATAGAAAATTATGTAATAGGAATACTAAACATATATGCATGAAATGGTATAGCATTCAAGTTCTCAAAGGAAAAGTTAAATTAAATACAAGAGAAAATAGACAACAAAACTATACTTGTGGGGGACCTCAACTTTCCTCTATGGGCTGGATAAATATATTCACAAAAAACGACAACAGAGAACAAGGAGATGATTCGAATCTTAGAAAATTAGCAATGATATAGCTTTGGAAAAACTGAATGGGAACAGAAAGGGGTATATATTTTTCTCAGTTGTACATGACAACTTCACCAAAAAAAAAAAAGACCACACATTAGGCATAAAAATTTCACAACCAAATGCAGAAAAATTAAATGCATCATTTTCATACCATAATACAATAAAAATTACATTACATATAGCAAAGAGATATAGAAGCACAGATATAAAGTTAATTATAAACTAATCCTAAAGAATGGGGGAAATTAAAAAATATATCTGAAAACCAATAAATAATTTCATTAAAGAGAAGAAAAATGGCACAAGATTCCAAAATTTATGGGATGAAGCAAAGCAGTGCTTGGGGGGGGATATATATATTTTAATATATATAAATGCTAACATAAATAGAATACAAAAAGAGCAAATCAATGAGTTGGTAAAAAGATCAAATTAAAAATCCCCAAGGAAACAACAAAATAAAAATACTGAAAATAGAGATATAAATACAACTGAGAATTTTAAAAAACTATTAAACTAATAAAGTCAGGAGCAGGTTTCATGAAAAAAAACCAATAAAATAGATAAACCATTGGTTAATTTGATTAAAAAAAGAAAAATTACTAATAAAAAAATATGAAGAGGATCAATGTATCACCAATGAAGATGAACTTAAAGAAATTCTTAGGAGTTATTTTGCCCAATTACATGAATGAAACATTAGCAATCAAGTGAAATGGATAAATATATATAAAATATAAACTGCTCTGATTAGTAGAAGAGGAAATAGAATACTTAAGTAACCCTCTCTCTGTAAAAGAAATTGAATAAGGTTCAGCTCCTGAAGACAAATCCCCAGGTCCAGATGGATTGACAGGCAAATTTTAGCAAACATTTAAGGATCAATTAATTCTACTACTATATAAACTATTTGGAAAAAATAGATAGAAAAAGAATCCTATCAAATTATTTTATGACACAAATATGGTTTTGATACTTAAATCAGAGAGAGAAAAACAGAAAAAGAACAATTTTCTTAATGAATACAAATGACAGATTTTGCAAGGAGATTACAGCAATATACCACAAATATCATATACTATGACAAGGTGGGATTTATAATAGGACTGTAGAGCTGGTTCAATATTCAGAAAACTATCATCAAGATTAAACATATAAATTATATTAACAACAAAAATCACATTATTATATCACTAGAGGGAAAGCTTTTGAAAAAATACAACACATATTCCTATTAAAAACACTAGAAAGCATAAGAATCAATATTATCAAGAAGAATCAATTCTTAAAATAAGGAGTATCTATATAAAACCAAGAGCAAACATTATGTGTAACAGAGATAAACGAAACTTTCCTAAAAAGATCTGAGTGATCAAGGATCTCCATTATCACCCCAATTTTCAATACTATACTTCAAAATGCTAGCTGGTATAATATATTAAGAAAAACAAATTGAAGGAATAAAATGTAGTAAGGAAACAAAAGTATCACTTTTTCTGCAGATGATATACTTGGAGAATCCTAGAGAATCAATTAAAAGCCTAGTTGTGTAAACAATGAACAACTTTAGCAAAGTATAGGATAAAAAATAAATCCATATAAATCATTAGCATTTCTATGTATTACCAATAAAACTTCAACAAGGAGTGATAAAAATAAAAAAATTCTTTTTAAAATAAATGCAGACAATATAAAATAGTTGGAAGTTTACCTGTCAAGACAAACCCAGGTACTTTATGAACATAATTATAAAACACTTTTCACATATAGACAGATATAAATAAATAAAGAAATATTAATTGCTCCAGTAGACTGAACCAAATATAATAAACATGACAATTCTACCAAAGGTCATTACTTATTCATACCAATTAAAATACCAGGAAATGAATTTATACAGCTGGTCTAATTGTAATAAAATTCACCTAAAAGAAGAAAAGGTAAAAAATATAAAGGGAATCAATGAAAAAATAAAAGTGAAGTCAACCTAGCAATTTCAAATTTCAAATTATAAGACAAAGCATTCATCAAAAAAATTAGTCTAGTATTAAATAAGAAATAGGGTTGTGGATCAGTGAAATAGATTAGGTACACAATATACAATGGTGACTAATAATCTAAATCTAAGCTTTGTGAATAAGAAATCAAAATGTGACAATTTCTAGGAAAATTAAAAAGTAGTTTGGCAAAAATGAAGCATTGACCAATATTTCACATTGTATACTGTGAAGATGGGATTAACTCTCCCCAGTCCATTTTTAGATTTAATCACCAGAAGCACATACATCCCACTTACACTTGAGTGGGGGAGGTCTGTGACCCAATGTACAATACTGGGTGACAAATCAGAATCGACTGACTGCTCCTTAGGTGGTCCTAAGCAAAGCTCTAGCTGTAATTGGTACACGTAAAATGGAAGGAAGTCACAGGAAGTGATGAAAAGTAATGGTCTTTAAAAATGCCAAGAACTTCCTGTGAAGTATCTTACCTTGAACTTGATCTTGAAGGAATCCAGTGTGGGACCTCCATGGGACCTCAGACTGCTCTTGGATTTTTCCCTTAGAACTACCATATGGGGTGAGTGAAAAAAAATCCTTTCCTGGATTTTTCTGAAGAGACTAGCCCCAGGGGAGACCTCCCCTCTTGAGAGAGGTTTCGTACATCCCCAGGTTCTTGGCCCAAGGCTGGGGCCCTTCTAGCTAAGGACTAATTAGCCCTGCCTGGGTTGAGTCAGGGGTTGGAGCAAAATACTTAAGTGTGTTAAGTTAGATATCTTACCCTATCCTCTCTCTGATTTTCTTACTTTCACTTTCCATATTTTATAAATAAATTGCTAAAACAATCAATTTGGAATTGATTAAATTCCTGGCAACCCTATTCTTAAATAATCCAGTCCAAACTTTTTATATTAACCCCTTACATTCTGGCCCTTACAATACCAAGATAAGGTCAAAATGAATAAATGGTTTAGACATAAAGGCTGAATAATTTAAATTAAGTCAGCATGGAAAAACATACCTAGAAAATTTCCCTCCAAATAATTTTATTTTTAAAAAACTTACCTTCCATCTTAGAATCAATACTGAGTATTTGTTCCAAGGCAGAAGAGCGATAAGGGCTAAGAAATGTAAGTTAAGTGACTTGTCCAAGGTCAGAGAGTTAGGAAGTGTTTCAGGACAGATTTGAACCCAGGACTTCTTGTCTCTAGGCCTGACTCTCAATCTACTGAGCCACCTATCTGCCCCCTCCAAATAATTTTGAAATAATGTCTTAAAACAAATTCTGAAGCAGCTAGAGGCAATAAAAGGAGGAGGTAAAACAATTTTCCTGCTCAAACTTAGAAAGTTAGCAGGAAAAGACTATCTCACTGTGGTGAGAGGGGAGCAGAGTCCAGCCCAGGTCATGCCCTGGCCAGCAAGTAGCAAACTTTGGGAGTGACTAAATGTGCAGCAGCAGTTTCTAGAGTTCTCAGCCCATGAATGGTAAAGGTGTCAGATAAATGGTCAGGAGATTACAAGGGACCTTTTGTTAATACTGGGTTGTAGGACTCTGTTGCATTGGCTAAACACGGAAACTGGTCACAATCCAAGGGCAAAGAGGAGTACTATTACATTAGAAAATGGGGCTAAAGGGAAGAGGGAACCTTAGTCATTAATATAGGGTGGGAAAAATGCTTGTGGTCACTCACAAACTAGAGCACAGACTAGGAAAGCAGTGAACATATTCTTCCTTAGATCATACTACCTTGGAAGAACTGAAAACTTACTGAATCCCAAAACTAGTTCTGAAAATAGTAGAACAAAACCTCTGAAACTTGGGGCTGTGCCCCTTTCTCCCCAGGACAGGGTCCAATTTTAACATAAATTTAAAAGTCAAGAAAAAAGTTGAGATAATGAACAAACAATAACAAAAAAAGAATCTGACCACATAAAATTACTATGGTGATTGGGAAGGCCAAAACACAAATTCAGAAGATAAATTAATATAGCTATATTTAAAGGCTCAAAGAAAAAATGTGCATTGGTCTCAGGCCCAAAATGTATTCCTAGAATATTTCAAAAAAGGATTTAAAAAATTAAATGAAACTAACAGAGGAAATTTTTTGACAATCAATGAGAGTAATGTAAGAATGTCATGAAAAAAGAGTCAAGAGGTGGTAAAGAAGGAACAAAAATATTCTGAAGGCAATAATAATATCTTAAAAAGCAGAATAAAGAAAATGGAATGAGGTACTGTAAGGATAATTTTAGGATTGTGACCTAATCTAAGTTAATTTTGGTCACCAGGGAATATCCCAAATAAAATACCCAAGTCAACTGGTAATTTATAGTGATTTTAATTAATATAGAGGAAAGGAATTAAGTAGAATGGAGAGGGAAAGGGTGTAGGATTTCTCCCACCTGGCCTGTGACAGGGGTAGTTCGAAGTCATCTGCCACAAGGTCTCTGAAGTCATCTGCCACAAGGTCTCTGAAGATTAGAGGCTTTCTAAGAGGGTAGCATTTGGAAGGTAAAGGAGAAAGAATCAGCCTAAACTCCGAAACAGCTCAGTAAAGATGCTTCACCTGAACTAGGTTACTCGGCTTCTCCTAGTATAGTATCAAGGAAAACTCACTGCCAAATCGGACAATAGCTTCCACCACACCAAAATTCTGTAATGCTTAGCATGCTCAGCAAGCTGCCACCAGCCACCTCTCCTCTGCAAAAGAGCCAGAGAGAGGAAGTGATGCGAAATATATAGATGGTTTTTACATCACTTTCCTGCATCTTACATGTACCAATAGTAGCTTAAGCTTGACTTAGGAGAGCCCAGAGGTCTGTCAGTTGTTTCTGATTTGTCATTTGCTAGCACATGTCTGTCATGGGCCATCCTCCTAAATACTTAATCCTTAAGTATGGGCGTAGACATTCCTGTTTTTGTTAGACTAAGTAGGGTGGAATAATCTAAAGTTCACAGTACACAAAATTACCAAAGATAAGAACTCCTTAAAACAGCAGTAAAAAGAACTAACAAAATTTACTAATGAATTCCTTAAGTAGAATTAAGCAAAAGGAAGAAGAGATCCAAAAGCTTTCTAAGGAAAATAATTCTTTAAAAATTGGAACTGGGCAAGTGCAAGGTAATGACTCAATGAGGCATCAGGAAAAAAAAAACAAAATAACATTAAAAGAATGAAAATATAGAAGAAAATGTGAAATATCTTATTGGAAAAAACAATTGGCCTGGAAAAGAGATCAAAGAGAGATAATTAAGAAAAACTGAAAAAGCCTAATCAAAAATGGGGTTAGACAATATGTTTCAAGAAATTATCAAGGAAAATTGCTACGACAGCCTAGATTAGAGGGTAAAATAGAAATCAAGAAAATCCACTGATCAGATCCTGAAATGAAAACTCCCAGGAATACTACAGCCAAATTCCAGAGCTTTCAGGTCAAGGGGAAAATATTGCAAGTAGATATAAATAATTCAAATAGCATGGAGCCACAGCTAGGTAACACAAGATTTAGTAGTTTAAGTATTAGAGGAGTAGAGGACTTGGAATATAATATTGTGAAAGACAAATAAGCTAGGATTACAAATAAGAATCCCCAACCCTGAAAAACTGACTAAAATCCTTCAGGGGAAAAAAATGGCTATTTAATGCAATAAAAGACTTCAAATGTGCCTGATGAAAAGACCAGAGATGAATAGAAAATTTGAATTTCAAATACAAGACTTGAGAGAAGCATAGAAAGGTAAACAGTAAACAGAAATCACGAAGCATTTAATAAAGTTAACTGTTTACATTCTTACATGGGAACATGATACTTATAACTCCTAAGAACTTTATCATTAGGAGGGCAGTCAGAAAAAAAGTATACATAGACAAAGGGTGTAAGTATGGTGGGATAATATCTAAAAAAATAAAATTAAGGGGAAAGAAGGAAGAATGGTTATTATGGGATGACATGAAAAACATAATCAGGAGGTAAAAAAGAGGGATGCACTGGGAAAAGGGGAAGGGAAAATAGAATGCAGTAAATTACTACACATAATAGAGGTGCAAAAGTGCTTTTACATAAGATGGAGGGATGGTAGACAACATTTGAACCTTATTCTCATTGAAATTGGTTCAAAGAAGGAATTACACACAAAAACATTTGGGTATAAAAATCCATCTAACCCTACAGAGAAGAAAAGGGAAGGTGGATGGGAGTGGGAGCTGATAGAAGAGAGGGAAGATTGGGGGAGGAAGTAGGCTGAAGCAAAACAATTGAGGAAGGATAAGGTGAAAAGAGAAGGCTAAAGAGGTGGAAAAATTATTGTTGTTATTGGTCATCCATCATTTTCAGAGGACCAATAACATCACTGGGTGACATCTTGATTTACACGCGAATTGGTTTCAAGTGAGGTAGATTTGCCATTCCCTTCTCCTTTTGCCTTCAATCTTTACCATGGTGGTCTTTTCCAATGAGTCTCATCTTCTTATTATGTTTGGATCAAAGTGTTTAAGCTTCAGTATTTGACCTTCCAGTGAATAGTTTGAATCAGTGATTCAAGTGTTGACTTATATGATCTCCTTGCTGTCCAAGGGACTCGCAAAATTCTTCTCCAGCTCCGCAATTCAATTCTGTGGCAATAAGGTTTCCTTATAGTCCAATTCTTATTATACATCGCTAGTGGAAAAAAAAAAAACCCATAGCTTTAACTATACAAACCTTTGTTAGCAAGGTGATGTCTCTGCTTTTTAGTATGCTGTTCAGACTTCCCATAGCTTTCCTTCCAAGGAGCAGGCATTCTTTAATTTCATGGCTGCATTCACTATTTGCAGGGATCTCTAGGCCCAAGAATATAAAATTTAATCTGCTTCCATTTTTTTTCCCTCTTTGCCAAGATCTTAGGGATTGTTTTGTAAATTAAACTTCAAGCCAGCTTTTACACTCTCCTCTTTCCCCCTCATCAAGAGGTTTCCTAACCTCTGCATTTTTGAGATTGTTACTATTTCTCCTGATGACCTACAAGTCACTTAACCATTATCAATTGTCTCAAAAATAAAATGGTTATACTAGTATCTACCTCACAGTGTAGTTGTGAGGATCAAATGGCATAATTATAAAGTACCTTAGCACAGTTCCTGGCACATAATAAGTGCTTATTCCCTTGCCCCTTAGGAAGTGTTTATTGAATCAAAGTGTTTCCTTGATAATATGTTATATACTTTGAAGGTAAGAACAAATTATCAAGTATCTCTCCAGCTTCTCAAATACCTGTAATATGCCACTAAAATTATGTGAAAATCTTGATGCCAATTTCAATGAAGTGTTATTTATAGTAAATGTTCAACAGACTATTTGATGTGTTTATGAAATGATTATGAGATTTTTCTTTATCCCTTTGGGGGAATGCTACATCATATTAAAAGATACTCACTTGAGAACTGCATTAGAAATATGTATCTAACAGAAAAAGTAGCCAGTAGGCAATTTGAGAGGTGCTTACTGTTTGATAATACAATTGTGAATGAAACATTTTAAAGAGAACCTGTTTCACTATTCTTCATTGATCAGATTGTATTACAAAGAAATGAAAGATATTGCAATAAATAGGACAATGACGCCCCCTACTGAAATTGTTTTACTACTGCCAAACAAAAAGAAGCCAATGACCTTTTGTGAAATATCCTTTGGAGTTTTATAGCATTATTTAGTAACTGACATCCACTACCTGACACTAAGGAGCAATCAAGGAGTGTCAGAATCAGAAAGCACTGGGTTCAAGACCTGTCTCTGTCACAATGCATGATCAGGTTGTCATTTAACTTTCTGCTTCCTCAGTCAAAACTTGAAGACTTGAAGTTGCAGAATGGGTATCAATATCATTGGTAACGGGAGTTTCCTCATCACTAATTCCACACACTGATGAAATTATGGATCTGGAACAAATAACCAAAACAGACCCAAAAAACCCCTCAATAGGCAAATAACCATACCAGAAGTTTCAGGCTCTACAGAAAAATAAAGAAAAATTAAATTATTTTAAAACACTGTATTTTAAGGATTCAGGTAGAACTTTTTAACCCCATTAACTAAAATTATTAACTAGAAAAAATTATTAAATTTTAGAAAAAAATATTAGGAACTTCTAGTCATTGTTTTTTTTTTGTCCAATTTTTAAATCCTGAACTTAACACCAAATAAGATATGTATTTTTATATACAAAGCAGAACAGAAAAAGAGAATTGCACACACAGCTGACAATTTGTACCACATAGTCTGTTTCTCCTTCCAAGAATATAACACATTCAACATGTTTACAAGGCTGTTCTGTCTTTGTTTCCTATAGACCTTCCTTCTGTCCTCTTCTGTGCATTAAAAAAATGCTACGCTGACCTTTTTTGCTTGCTTTTCTTCTTTTGTCAAATTTTGTTATCATTACCTTCCTCAGCAATATCTTTTCTCCCACATCCCTCCCTGAAAAAACTGAAAGGAAAACAAAACCCATGAATCAAATATGCATAATCAAGCAAAACAAATCCCATATTGGCACATACTCCCAAGTATATGTATGTCTCATTCTGTACTCCTAGTTCATCATCTCACCAGCAGGAGGTAGACGTTAAGTTTCTTCATCAGTCCCATAGGACCATGGTTGCTCACTGTCTTGTTCAGAGTGCTTAAGTCTTTCTTTGTTGTTTTCTATTACACTGTTGTTATTGTATAAATAATTTCTACATAAAGAGGTTGTTATTACATAATCAAATTCTTCTCATTTCAATCTATATAAATCTCTGCGTGTATGTGAATCTTACCAATTTTTTGTCTGACACGATCTCTTTGTTATTTATTAACAGTGCAAAAATATTACATTATATTCATGTACCACAATTTATGAGGTAGCTAGATAGAGAAGTGGATAGAGTGCTAGAGCTGGAGTCAGGAACCCCAAAAGTTCCAATTCAGCCTCAACACTAGCTGTCTGAACCCTGGGCAAGTCACTTATTCACTATCTGCCTCAGTTTCTTGAACTATAAAATGGGGAAAATTATAGTGTCTATTTCATAGGGTTGTAAGGATAAATTGATATGTTTAAAATTAATCTGCAAATCTTAAAGCTTCATATAAATAGTAAATGCTATTATTGTTATTATGATTATCTCCCAGCCATTAGACAACACTCATTTCTAGTTCTTTGCCTCTACAAAAAAGACTTGATAATGACATTTTTGTACTGAAGTCCTTTTGTAATTTTTTTGAGCTGAGGAGTACAAGTTTAGGTGAAATACCTCTGAGTCAAAGGAAATATTTTTATGTTTTATATCAACAAAGGGATGAGAGACTAAATACTAAGCTTTATTCTTTCTATAGTCTAAGAACTCATCACTGAGTTACCTACCTTACACTCAGAATTATTCTTAGGCTAAAAGAAATAGAAAACATGTTCCCTGTCTTGAACTTAAGAAAAGGGGCAGAGAAAAGAGAATCAAATTTATAGTTTAATAGATCTGTTATCTTGGCATAGGTACTCCTTCTTCTTATGTCATATTGATTTGCAGGATTCTTATCCATGTTCTCCTATATATCTTTCATTGAGGCTCCTTCAAAGAAACTTTATTTACAACATTCTGACAAATGTTTATTCAATATTTGACAAACCCTTTATCTATTCCAGATAAATCTAATTTTTAGTTGTTTTATCTCCTGATATATTAGCCAAAATATGTTTCTCTTTTACCTATATCACAAACTGCAAGTAGAAAATAGAAATAAAGAAGTGATAGAGAAGGGTTGGAGAGGATTATAACTACAGTTCAGGCCCTCTTAAGTGTAAGGTAACTTTTAGATCAACAGTATCAAATTTGAATAGAAAAGGGCTCAGCAGACTGGGGATATGCATAACTTTGGGTGCAATATTGACTTAGAAAACCATATATTCACATTACCTATGTTTTATTGTATTTATATTTATTTTGTTAAATATTTCCCAATTATATTTTAATCTGGTTTGGGCCATTCTAGGAGGATTAGCCCTCTGGCCATGTGTTTGACACATCTGTTCTAGACTACCAGGTGGAGATAGCTAGGACTTGGATACATCTATGAATCTATGACCTCACTGCTTATGGTAACTCACTGCATAAGCACACATCATAACTATGTATACAGATTCTTATCCAATGCAATTCCAAGTGTGTCAGTTATTCCAAAAACTTTTCAGGGAGAATCTACTAAACATGCTGATTATCATGTGTGTATATATATATGTACAAGTACTCTTATATAAAATATAGTTCCAAAATTGTCACGTTGTAGAAGACACATTTTTTGAAATGATAAAAACAAAATGATAATGTTATGTATACTTTGATCTGCATTCAGTTTCCATCATTTCTTTCTCTGGCAGTGGGTATTATGCTTATCAGGAGTCCTTTGGATCACTGTATTGCTTAGATAAATAAGTCATTCATATAGTATTGCTATTACTGTTTACAATATTCTGGTTCTTTAACCTGTATCAGTTCATTTAAATTTTTCCAAGTTTTTCTGACACCATCCTGGTCATTTCTTATAGCACAACAGTATTCCATTACAATGATATACCATAATTTGTTTAGCCATTTCTCAACTAATGGGCATCTCTTCAGTTTCTAATTCTATGCCATCACAAAAAGGACTGTTATAACTATTTTTGTACACTAAAGTCTTTCCTTTTTTTTTTTAAACCCTTACCTTCTGTCTTGGAGCCAATACTGTGTATTGGCTCCAAGGCAGAAGAGTGGTAAGGGCTAGGCAATGGGGGTCAAGTGACTTGCCCAGGGTCACACAGCTAGGAAGTTGCTGAGGCCAGAATTGAACCTAGGACCTCCCGTCTCGAGGCCTGGCTCTCAATCCACTGAACTACCCAGTTGCCCCCCTTTCCTCCTTTTAAAAAAATCTTTTGGGGAAACAGTAGAGGTATTGCTAAGTCAGTTTTATAGTCCATTGGACATAATGCCAAATTGATCTACTGGATTGTTGGATCAATTTACACTTCTACCAACACTGCTTTAGTGCTCCTATTTTCCTGTATCTTCTCCAACATTGGTCATTTTCCTTTTCTTTAATATCAGTCAATCTGATAGGTGTGTGGTGGTACGCCACAGTTGTCTGAATTTGCATTTCACTGATCAATAGTGATTTGGAGCACTGTTTCATACAGATATCTTTGATCTAATTATCTGTAAACTGCCTTTTATATCCTTTGACCATTTATTATTAGGGTAATGACATATTCTTTTAAATTTGATTCAGATATCTATATAGTTAAGAAATGAGGCCTTTGTCAAGAGACCTTTGTTGTAAAAATGTCCCCTTTATTTTCTGTTTTCTTCTAATCTTGGTTATAGTTTTATCTGTACAAAATCTTTTAAATTTAATGTATTCAAAATTATCTAATTTGCTTCCTATAATGCTCTCTACTGAATGTCTTTTAACACTTTTAATATTTCATGTGTAACAGCAAATCATTTTGGCTGAATATCAATTATTCCTTGCTCATACTCAACAACTTACCCATCTCCCTTTCTTATTAAATATTTCCTGAATAACATTAGTCATGCCATTTCTTTTGTATAGGTCATCACTGGTGTGACAGAGGCTGGCACTAGAGAAAAATTGCCAGGCTGAAGAGTGTATGAAACTGATCACCTTGATGGGGGAGGGGCCCGAGGAGTGTGGAATCCTGAGGAGAGAAGACTCCGGCTGGGAGAGGAGTTGGTCATCTCTCAGTCTTGAGGAACCAAAGAGAGAAGTTGGGAAAAGACTTTTACTGAGGGTTACCCACTTTTCCTGCTGATGACTGGAAATCTTTCCCCCAACACTTCCCAATTGAAGGGACTTTCTAAAGAGAAACCTGAGCAGACTTTACCTCAGCTCCTGTTGACCAGGGTGAGTCAACCTGACTTTCTCTCAGGGGGCTCAGGCTGCCAAGGCCTGAGTTCCCCCCAAACTTGAGAAGGGAGGGGAAAGGATTTAAATAGAGACAGGAACCCCCTTTCTTTTTCCCATTCTTCCTTGCCCATTATTCCTTTTGTATTACCTGATTGAGTAGACATTAAAAGTTATGTTCCCCAAGCTGAGTGTGAGTGAACATGTTGATCAAGGGGAGACCTTTTGGTCTCAAGTACTGGAGGAGGGACAAGAGGGATAAGAGTAAATTGGGAAGAGCAGCTTTAGCTAAGGAGGCAGAAAGGGGAAAATCTTTAAACCCCCTCTCTGCTCTCTGAGCCAACACTAAACATCAATTGCCTCCCCTGAACCCCACTTTGAGAAGGGGGATTCTCTTCTTTTTTCCACTCTCAATACTGAAAGGCCAAACCCCTCCCATTACAAATTAATCCTTTTAAAAATACACTGGAAATATTCTTTAGTCTTCTATTTACTTCTATTTACTAAGCTCAGTCTTTCTAGCAACTTCCTCAATCATCTACAACTTTAATTCTATAGAAATTATGTTTCAGAAACTAGTGAACATAGTCTGGAAAACAGCCTGAAATCATTTAAAAGCAATTTGCAATTTCCAGAATAAAATCTTCTAATATCTCCCCTATAAAATTTCAGGGCCAAGTCACTGCTGCCCTAGAAATATAAATTCACATTTCAAAGTGCTAGACTTCTAAATGTATTACCAGTTTTCTGTCATAAGCAATGTTTATCCACTTAGTATTTTTCACTATGGATTATGTGACCAATATCTAATGTAATCATGGATCTCGGTGAGGATGCAATGTAATATTCTGAGACTTTGTAATCAATACTATATCAAATGAAAATACAAGGAATAAGTATAAATTCTAATGTTTGGAATTTAACACCCCTCCCAATGTGGGTCCAATTTACTTACCTGTTCTAATTATAGTCAGACAATTAGCATTTATTAAGCAACTATCATGTCTCAAGTACTGTGTTAAGCACTGGAGATGGAAAGAAAGGCAAAAGACAGACTCTTCTTTCAAAGAATGCATAGTTTAATGGGAGAGGCAACACATAGATTATATAAGTATGGTATGTGGATGTGTTTGTGTGTGTATAATAAATTGCTGCGGGGAGTGTCTCAGAGGGAAGGCAATAAGATTAAGGGCCAGGAAAGACTTCTTAAAGAAGGTAGGACTTGAAGGAAGCCAGGGAAGCTAGGAAGATACTCCCCTTTATATCTTCCATGATCTAGTCAACACATGATCTACACACACACATGCACAGGATAGTCCAATTCCTAGAATGGTCTTGTTCACTTCTGTCTTTCAGAATCCCTACATTCCTTCAAAGCTCAGCTTGACTATTATATCCTACATGAGGTATTTATTTCCTCCAGCTGCTGCCTCCCATGCTCCAAATTACCTTATGTGTTTGGATATATTGATATAAATTTTGTCTCCTCTGATAGAATGTAAGCTCCTCAGGAGCAGGGAATATCATTTTCATTTGTATCTCTTAGTATCTAGCACAGTGCCTAGGTCACTGTACTCAATAAATTCTTGATTGATGGATGGATCCTCTTCAAATACAAGTATCTAGAAGACAGCATGGTGAAATTGATTATAAAGAAATATAAAACTTTGTACAACTATTATTAATAACAGTAGTAATCTAAGCTTAAAGATGATGAATAGAAGTGAACAGAATATGGCTTTTCTACTCGAGAGAGATGGTGAATATTATAAATACATGAAATTACTGAAGGAAGAACAAATAAAGCTTCATTGGACATAGGGAACAAAAAAGAAGGAATAATCAAAATATACAAGATTGATATACAGAGAGAGTAGTAGTGTTACTAGTGCCAAATAGGAAAGTCAAAAAGTGCCATTATAGGAGAATTTAAAGCTGAATTTTCCTTCTGATATATCAAGTTTGGTATTTCAAAGGAAAATAAAAGTGAAGATACCCTGTACAAAGAAAAACAAGACTATGAAAATGACAGGTCAGTGCTAGAGATATATACACAGTAATTGTACACAAGCAAAGTACAAAAAAATGGGTTTTCCAAAAGGCATTGTATGTCCAAGTAAATTTACTTCCAAAGTCAGGACAAAGGGGGAAAAAAAGAGAACTGAAAAATAAACAAAAGTAATTTCAATACAAGTGCAACATGGAATCTTGTTTAAAATAACCATACCAAGTCGGTGGCTAGTAATGAAAAAGGCACATTTTACACATCAGTAAAAATATTTTGCTCAGAATTAATGAGGTAAATTTTATGTTGGACTTTTATGGATTCTATTTTTCCTTTAACTCTCACATGCACTTTCAAATCAGTAGAACTTCCCACATTTGGAAGTTGAATGTCATGTATAAACAGTATCACTGTTAAAAACCTGCAAGCAATATCCCATTACTAATTTGATAACAGTCCCAGTTCTGTCACAAGCTCTATCTCTGTTTTACTCCTTCAAACCATGCTTATTTCTAGCCAATCAACCAATAAATTATTTATTAACGTCTCATACCAAGCACTGGGTTTACAAAGACCAAAAAAAAAAGAAAGAAAGAAAAAGAAAAGAAAAGAAAAAGAAAACATGAAACAATTAGGAGGAAATGCATTAATAAGAAGGTCAAGAAAGAAGGTCAAGGGATGGTAACACTCACTCTATCACATGTATTATTAATGATCAAGAACAAACAGATCACACAGCACAAATATGATAGTTATTTAGTTTGTTATTCATTCTATTGGGATAGCTCAATCCATAACGAGACATTTTTCAAACATAAACCAGTATTATATTTTCCAACTAGATGACAATAATATAATATTCATTTTACAGACAACTTTAGTGTTCCAAGAGTTTCTTGAGTCAAATGCTAATTCATTAACTCTCAGATTAGTTCTGCTGAGCAAAAGGCCAATATTAATGCAAAAACCTAACAAAATTTAAATAACATATGAAGTTCAGTTAGCAAGTAAGGAAAAAGATAACAAGCACTTCTGATTTTTATCACTCACTATAATTTTAAATCATAATGGCACTGTAAAACCACCAAAGTTCATCAGAACCTGAATTGGGAGAATGCTGTATAAGTGGAGAGAAAAAGACAGATGCAAAAGATGTTGAGAATTTAGAATCAATAAACTTGACAAATGACTAACATTGAGGGAGTCAGAATGAAGAATTAAGAATAATCCTTAGGATGCAAACCTAGTTTAATGGAAGGGTGGTCGTACCTTCAATAGAAATATCAATTTTTGTTTTAAAAGTGGGTTTAGGGGGAAATATACTCAGTTGTTTTGTATATGTGGAGTTTGAAATACCCATAGAGACATTCAAATGGAGATGTTAAGAAAGCAACTAGAAAAATAGAGCTGAATCCCAGGAGAGATGTGGACCAGACATCATATTCAGAGTGTTCAGCATAGAAATGATAGTTGGAAACAATGAAGCTAATGGATCACAGAGTGTATAAAGAAGGCCCAAAACAAACCTGTAGGTATACCTACAAATAAGTGGTTGAAAATGACTGATGACCTTGCAAAGGTTCAGATAAGCAAGAAGACTATCATGACTAAACTGTATCATGGAAACCCAAAGGAGAAAATAGTATTCACCTTTTGGTGGTTCAGAAGGGGTAAAAATCACACACAGATCAAAAAGAATGAAGATTAAGAAAAGGCTACTGAATTTAGCAATACAGAAATAAACGGTGACCTTGGAGAGTGGCAATTCTTCATTTCCATTATGTGAGCAGTCCATTTTATTTTTTCATACATTTCTTTGATGACATCCTTTACTTCTTCATATGTTGCTCACAATGTAAAATAGCCCTTGCAATATACAAGCTTTACTAGCTTAAAACTGCACTATGACATTTGGGTCGTCAACATAACTAAATATGTGTAGAGTTATCATTAGTGGATTGAACACTTGTTAAATTCTCTGTCCTTAAAATCTCAGAAAAAAAAACAAAAGGAGAATGTCAAATGAAAAAGAGTTTAAATGAACAAATCCAGAGTAAAACATGAAATCCTATCATTGATATAAAAATAATGTAGAGGGAATGAGTGGAAAGAAGCAAAAAAGGGCACAAGAAATTTTAAAAGGAACTGAAATTTCTGCATCTCAAATAAAATATGAGGCTGCTGAGAGCAAGCATAAAAGAGAACAGTCTTGTGGGGGTGGAATGATGGAACAAAGGGATCATTATCATTAGTCTTCTTCCCCTGCGGAAGAACACACAGCCAGACTCACATACCAGAGAAATTTGGCCAGGCAGATTCCTTTTTTAAATATAGATCAGTTTTCCAAAGCCATTATCTACAATATTCCTGGGCTTAAACAGTCTGGGCAATTAGGAATATATTTTAATTAATCAAGCCTTCATGAAATAAAATTTCCTACTCACAATGGAAAGAAAGGAAAATTTCTAGTCATAAGGTTGAATTCTTGGAAGAGATTTTTTTTAACATAGTACAGCTTTAATCAACCAGAACCTGAGGCATACCTAACTAATCCAAAGGGATCTAGAAATATAGATAATCTTTCATCATAAAGGTGAACATTTCCAAAGGTAAAAAGTTAGAATTCTGAGCAGTCCTGAAGAGCAGAAGAGTCACTGGTATAGATTTCAAAACATTTAATAGATGATCACCCTAAAATAGATTATACTTCTCTGTAGACAAGAACCAATGTTCTCTTCAAGGGTGGACACCCTACAATATTGCAACTTCTATTTGCAAAGAGCTTACAATGGAGAAGAAAATGTGTGTGTACACATACACAATACATATATATATATATAAAAGTAAAAAATATAAATACAAAGTAATTAAGTATACATATATACATAAATATATATGTACCCACACATATATACCTATGTTATATTATAGTTTAAGTGGGAAGACACAATTAGCAGGGATCAGAAAAAACTTCATACAGAAGATGATGAACAGAACCTTAAAAGATAAAGGAATTCCTCTGCTGCACAGAGGGAGTGCAATCCAGGTAAGAGGAAAAGAGGGATGGATAATGAAAAAGCAAAGAGTTAGAAGATAGACTGTCAGGTGAAGAATAAAGACCAACAAGAATTCTGAGTATGGGAAGGAAAATAATATCCAGTAAAGTTGGAAAGATATACGGGGGACAGGTTGTGAAAGGTATCCAAAGAAGAATTTAAATTTTATCTCCAAAACAAGAAGTAGTGGGAGTTGACTCGGTGGGGGACTCATATGATCAGATATGCTCTTAAGGAAAATTACTTTGGTAGTAGTGTGTAGGATGGGCTGGAGTAGAGAACTTGGGTGAGAAAAACCAATTAGGAAGCTAGTGCAATAATCTATGATTGAGGGGGTAAGGGTCTGAATTGAGGACTAGTAACTATGAATGTGAGTGGAGAGTGATGAGATCAAATGTAAGAGAGGCTGTGGGGGTAGAAACAGCAAGATCTGGCAGCCAAGTGATTATATAGAATTAAGAAGGATGAGAAATTCAGGACAATGCAGAGGTTACAAACTTGAGAGACTAGAAGATGGTGAAATATTATAATAGGGTTGAAGGGGGTTTAGGGAAGAAACATAAAAGGAAACATATCAATATTTTTATTTTATTAAAACAAGGAAGGAGAAGGTAAAAAGGAAAAGAAGGGAATGGAAATTATCTTAATTATTTTACCCTCTAAGTTATAAGCTATCTGTCCACAAACTATCTTATTTCTAAGTACATTAAAGGCAAAGTCTTTAATAATTCTTACAACAGAGTCTATTGGTGGGTAAAGTCCAAAAATCCCAAGAGAAATATCCAAAGGTGGTCTGTTCTATCTGTCCAGCAGAAGAATGAAGACTGCCTTCTTCTCCACAGACAAAGATATTCCCAGGCTTGTAATTTAAATGATGGTTTCTCAAGCTGCTCCAGGAAAATACTCCTCCTCCTTCATCCAGGTCCAAAGAGATTGTCATTTTCTTAACTGTTTCTCTGGAATTCTATTCCACCAGCTCGAGGGAAAATTCTAATCCCATGCCCTGTCAATCACTCATGCCCAAAGACTTATTTCCTATTTTAACTGTGTCATTTGTTAAGTGTGTTGCTTTGCACTTAAGGTCATCCAGATCTGGCTCTTCCCAGTCTGGGTAATTGTTCTTAAAAAAACTGTCTAACTTTGGGAACTGCATTTTTTACAAAAATCCATTTGATATAAGCAATGGTCCCTTCCTCCAGAGCATCCATACCAAGAAGTGTTTCTGCAGCCTGTTACTCTCTCAAGTAATGCAGCAGGTGCTTCTGTGACTTTTTATTTTATTGCCTCAAATTTGGACCAGGCATTAGTCTTTTGGTGTACCCACTCAGAACTTCAAGAATTGCCTCCCTTGCTTCTATTAATTCCTCATAAACTTGACTATCACTTATATCCACATTACAATTCTCTGACCATGACACATGACACTAACAAAGGATCTGATCTTGTTTCCTCAATAAATTTATTACGTTCCCTTTTTGTTAGGACCTCTTTCATCAAAAGAGCAAAAACATTGCAGTCTGAGTCAAAAAGGTCAATTGCCCGTCTCGTTTCTTTTATTACTCAATTTGGTTCATCAGTGAAGGCTGAAGTTCGTTTTTTAATAGATTTGAGGTCTTCAGGGGAAAATCTTTTAAGGGTCTTTACCTTATGTATCTCATTTTTAGAAACCACAGGTAGATCCCTAAATGGACAGATGGCAGCCTACCCTATAGCTTCTTCTTGTTGTAACCTGTTTAGTTGTTTCATGGCCTCAGTGTTTGTATTATTCCCACACACATGTTCCATATTTATGATGTTATTATATCTTATATATTGCTCCATCTGGTCCAGTTGGTATTTAATATGCACGACCATCAATTTTAATTCAGAACCCCTTATAAACCAAGTGACCATAACCTTAATCCATTTGCCACAATAAAGAATGGCACACGAGACTTATACAGACATAACAACATACAAGACATAGGGGGAAATGAGCAACACTATTCTAAACCTTAAAGTCCATGATTGGCTTCATCCAGTCATGTTCCACTAACATTAGACATACATTTGGAAACATAACAAAAATAATATAGGGAATGTACAGAATGTACTCCTATAACATAAACAAAACTATACCTAACATGTCTCCTGACATGTTTACATTCAACAATAATAAAGGTTTTACAAAAGTATTTGTGCTATTAAAATCCACTTTAAACAAAGTATTAGCAATCACAAAAGGTTTAAAATTGAGACAAAAAACATTTTCAAAATGGCCACCCAAGATGGCCACCAAGAGCATGTGGTAGTGGCCCTTTAATGTTTTAAATGTCCCACAGCTTTCCCAGAGTCTTAGAATTCCACTGGCCTCCCCCTCTGTACTGTACCACCCACAGAGGGGCTTTAGAATGTTCCACTCTAATTGCCTTATCTCTAATAAAACCTTATCTAAATAAATTAAAATACATAAAAATTAAGTTCTACAGCCTACCTAGCTCAGCCAAATGAAATATTACAAAAGGGTTGAAGGAGTTTTAGGGAAGAAACATAAAAGGAAACATAAATATTTTTATTTTATTAAAACAAGGAAGGGAAAGGTAAAAAGGAAAAGAAAGGGAATGATCTTAATTATTTTACCCTCTAAGTTATAAGCTATCTGTCCACAAACTATCTTATTTCTAAGTACATTAAAGGCAAAGTCTTTAGGGATTAGTAATTCTTACAACAGAGTCTATTGGTGGGTAAAGTCCAAAAATCCCAAGAGAAATATCCAAAGGTGGTCTGTTCTATCTGTCCAGCAGAAGAATGAAGACTGCCTTCTTCTCCACAGACAAAGATATTCCCAGGCTTGTAATTTAAATGATGGTTTCTCAAGCTGCTCCAGGAAAATACTCCTCCTCCTTCATCCATGTCCAAAGAGATTGTCATTTTCTTAACTGTTTTTCTGGAATTCTATTCCACCAGCTCGAGGGAAAACTCTAATCCCATGCCCTGTCAATCACTCATGTCCTAAGTCTCATTTCCTATTTTAACAGTTGGCACTCTTTGAAATAAATAGGGCAGTTTGGAAATGGGGAAGTTTTTAGGGAATAACAATAATGAGTTCATTTTTTTTGACATTGAGTTTGAGATGTTTCCAGGCCATCAAGTTTGAATTTCAGTCCATCAGGTCCAAGAGGCAACTGGTAAGTAAACAGTTTATAATTAGCACATTTTCTGACAGACGGAAGATCTGCACATATTCTACCCACCTAAAGTTTATATTTTGAATTTCATCTTTTGCACTTCATGTGGAATGTGGGAATGGAATTTAGTTTTATCAAATTATTTTGTCATTGCTTTTGCTTTAGTCAGAGGAAAAAGTAGGGATTTGCCAGTGGGTGTCCAGCCTTACTGTTTTAGTGTCTCTCCTCAGGGCTAGAGTTTACTGATAATTTTTTTAAAAACCTAAAGGAAACATTACTTTTCTTTTAGTTTCAGCTGTCCCCAATAGAAACCAGGGAAATGGTAGAAGGAATCAGAGTATAAAAAGAAAAGGCCCAAAGTCAATCAGAAAAAGAGTAGGGAATTCTGTGCTACCTAATCTCATAGCTAGCCCAAAACAAATTGGTCTTTTAACTTAAACAATTATTCAGCCCAATTAGAAACCATATATTATAGGCACCTGAAGTGAAAAGTCTCCACATTTTCAAAGTATTCCCAGATATAAGGATTAGAAACCTAAATTTTTTGGCACAGAATTTGGAATAATGCAAGTAAAAACCCACTATTGAGGAGATTATTAAGGGTTACTTACCTTAACAAAAAGCTTGTTAGACCCTGTCAGAACTGATTCCAAAATGCTTTAAATCTAACACACACAAAATACATGGATATTTAATAAATGCTATTTAATAGAAAGTTCAGGTAACTAATCTTTTCAGGTTTATTTTGGTATTATGTAGAAAAGAAGAAAGTTAAGTTTTTAAAGACAATACTAAATGATTATAAGTTCATTGCTGACTTATTTCTCTATGTAAATATGCTATACTTTAATGGAAAAATTAATATAATTTGAAACCAGTAAGAGTTAACTGAATTTTTAAAAGTATTTGTAACAAGATATTCATAAACTTTTAAAATCCATTTTAAAATTTAGGTACTTTTCTTATTGACAAATAGGTACAGAGAAAAAAAGGTACAACAAAGATTCCTAATAAGCTAGAAACTGTACTCTTTCTTGCTCCATATCAGTTAAGGGATGTAAAGTGGCTTTGGAACCCTCTCTTACATATTATATAACCTATGTTTCTAGGTTCTAGAATCTAAAATGTATTACTCTAAGAATATGAGTATTGACAAAGCAGAATTTTTAGTGGCATCTCATAAGATATAACAAACAAGATATCTTGTACTTGATTTGTACTATATACAAACTATTTCTCACCTGGAAAATATAAAATGCAATGCCAAATAAGGTAAATTAAATATATGTTCAAACTCCTTCTTGGTCAAGAGTTCGGTGGAAAAGTGTGTTTGCTTTTTTAAATTATTTTTTTAAGTATTTTATTTGTTCTCACCAGTGTAAAGATTGGATTTAGCTATTTCCTGTTTGTAACAATGAAAATACTTAGTTTAACAAAATCAGGAATGTCTTGGGAACTCTAAATAACTCTACCCTATTTAAACCGTACTTTAGAGGAAGATAAAGTTGTAATCTCCTGATTTAACAATGAATGTACTTAGTTCTCCCCTTATAGTGAAGCTAGAACTTTAAGCTAAGTCTATTTTTAGATCTAATACAAAAAGGTGTTAAGTAACTATAAAGGTTAAATTAATCACAAAAAGGTCAAGTAACTCACAAAAGGTGAACTTAACAAAAAAGTGTTAAGTAACTCTAAAGATACAATCAAATCAAAGAAGGTGAGAACTAAAAATAAGGGCAGTCCTGGAGATAAAGCCTTTAATGTGATTGGTAGATGTGAAAATTTAGATGAGACACAAGGATGAAAGGTCTATATATTTGAGATTTTTTGGCCCTCAAGGATTCTCTCTCTCTTTCCCTGATTGGCGGTGGAGAGTTAGCTGAGAGCTGTGTGCTGAGGCTTTCAGCATCTTAGCATGGGTATAAGCTATTATCCAGTTTGGTGGTCATTTTCTGGCTGAATTTTCTTCCTTTACTTTCCAACTTTTTCCTCTCAGAAGCCTCTAATCTGCTTCAAAGACCTAGAGGCAGGGAGTTTAAAACTCCCCCTGGCATAGGCCAGGTAGGATAAATCCTATATACTCTTTCCTCCTTCTTCTTAAATTCCTTCTCTTTATATTAACTAAATTACCATAAGTTTCCAGACTGACTTGGGAATTTTATTTGGTGACCATTTAAAACTAGATTTAAAGTCACAACCCTAAAATTATCTGACACCAGCTAAGATCAACACAAGAATATCATATTATTCTTTTAGCTCTGGGATAGGGTGGAGACTTGCAAACTTTCATTGCTTCCAAAGAAGTCTAATCCAGGACAAAGTCTGATTGCTGCCCTCTGATCTGCTTTCTGCAAGTTCCTGGCTTGGGTTTGTGTCTGTTTAAGATCAGAGTGCTGCTGGACCCTGCCCCTATCACAGACCTGGAAAGCTTAGTTCAAAGGAACAAAATGGCAGGCTCTCTTTCCCCCTGGAATTTCTGTCTAGTTTTTAAACTCTGGAGCTTGAGGTATATGTTGGGAATGAGATTCTCTCTGTTCTTTGCCTAGTGTCAGATAATTCTTCACTAATTTCTCCTGTACTAATGTCCTATATTTAAAAAATCTCTGTCATTTTCATTAGTTTTTATTCCATTGCCCATATTTCCTAGTCCATTTTCTCCATATACTATATTTTTAACTGAACAGGCCTTGGCACACACAGACTGTCCCTGGGCTCTGGAATACTCTGCATGTAATGTGCTGCTGGCCTGATTCAGGGTATAAGCAGTCCTCTATTTCTCTATGGCAAACTGGGCTGGGCAAATGACTTAGATTGCAACTTTTTCTGGATTTCCCCATGAAGATTCAATCTGGTACAGGAGTTTGTAAAGGGGGAGGGGGGGTTGCTGCTTTAGTTCCTAACACTCTGCCATGTTCCAGAGGAAAGGTTTTAAACTCAAATGCTTTCCCTTTTCCTTTACCAGTCCACAAGATAATGTAGAGTATGGTGGTGGGAAAGACTTTAAACTTCAGATTTATCTGCTTTAAGACTTGTCTATCTAGTAGAATGAAACGGATCTAAAATTTTAGGTCAAAGCTTCTCTTATGTTTTAGTTATAACAGGAATCCAGTTATAATCTCCCTTTTCCCCACAATGGTTTAAGAGAATTACAAATATTTCTTTAAGACATATAATCAGGGAACAACAGTTCTATCTTTCCAGGTTGGAATGAATTTTTATGATCATATCTATATATAATTTGTGTATCTTTTTTCCTTTGGTCTAGAGCAGTGATGACAAACCTTTTAGTGACCAAGTGGACAAACTATTCTCACACTGCATGTGAGCCTCACCTTACCTTAGACAGCAGAAGGAAGAAGCACTCCCATTGGGCTATGGGGCAGAGGGGTGGATGAAGTGAAAAACGTCCTCAGGTGTGCATGGAGAGGGGGAGGGGAGCAGCTCTCCTTGTTACATATGCCAAAGGTTTGCCAAAATGAGTCTAAGGCAAAAGCTTGGTTCCAAAGGTAAGAGGTTTCAGTTATCCCGTAAGAACAGACACAGACAGCTGCTGAACACATAACAATATACAAGGGAAGTTGAATTATAATACACGCGTTAAAAAAAAGATATATGATTCTGTGGCTTATAGTTAGCACTGTGTGCTCTACGGGATCAGTCACAATCACTGACTGGCTCAGAGTGCTCCCAGATTTCTTCAGAGTTACCAGGGGAGTGACATGAGTTTCCTAGATCAGAAAGGGGTATCTACAAATCAATCAATCAAAAATAACTTATTAAGTATTTATTGTGTGCTAGACTCTGAGGATATAAAGATAAAAATGAAATCATTTTCTTTCTCAAGATGCTTATTGGGTACAGAAGGAAGAGTAAAGGAATATTTTATCAGTGGAGTAAAAAAGTAAGCAGACCCTATTGGCTGAGGGAAGTAAAACAGACTTCTTGGGGAACCAGAAACCTAGTCAATATGTATTATGAGACTTTAGATTACTATATTTTACCCACTGAAGGATAATGATCTCAGCTAGTCTACCTTACTAAAAAAAAACAACAAAAAAACAACAAATGTAACCACGAAAATGTGGTTTGCCTAGACTGTGAATTGCCAAAACTGTAAAGGTTTTGGCCAAACTGTAAAGATATTCTTTAGTGTCTGGATTTAAAATCTAAAATTAAGTGGTTGCCATGGGAAAATTCCCAAATATGAAAATACCCAAGTCAGCTGGGTTTTATCGAGATTTTAATTAATATAAATGAAGGAATTAAGGGAAGGAGAGAGAGAGAGAGAGAGAGAGAGAGAGAGAGAGAGAGAGAGAGAGAGAGAGAGAGAGAGAGAGAGAGAGAGAGAGAGAGAGAAAGAGAAAATATTAGAAGGCCTGAGACTAAGGGAGAGTGAGTCAGTCTTTATCACTCACCACAAGATCATCTTCAAGCAAGCTCCAAACCATCGAACTCCAACTAACTTCCAATCCCAAAACTGAAACTCCAAATACCTCAATTTCGAACTCCCCTTCCTTTTAAAGAAATTTTCTCTTGTGCCACCTCCCCTAAATTTTCACATCTACCAATCACAGTAGATGCTTTTTCCCAGGACTGCCCATTCTTAGTTCACATCTTCTTTTGTTCTCACCTTTGCTGGTTAGATAAAATCTACTGAGTATGCCACACCTCTTTTGTTAGCTTGCCTTTTGTAAGTTGCTTGACCTTTTAGTGATTAATTTAACCTTTAGAGGTAGTTAGCACCTTTTTGTATTAGATCTAAAAATAGACCTAGCTTAAGGTTCTAACTTTACTATAAGTATGAGTGTAAAGATTAAAATTTAGGAGAGACTGAGGCATCTGAGGCAGGTAGAAATTAGTTTCTCTCTGCAAGGAGTATTATATTTTATGAGGTTTATTAAAGTTAAGGATTAAAGAAAATACAGGATAAGAAAAATGTGACTAGGCCAGAGAGGCCTAGACAAGATAATCTCACATCATGGAGGAGCCACGTCTGCTCCAAAATGGAAGTCCAAAAGAGACCACAAAAGCCTTTGCAATCAGGTTAAATCCCTTCTCGATCTCGGCCCACCTGAGAATTCAGTGAGATTACAAAGCACTCTGGGGAAGTGGAGCAAAGGATTCTGGGGATTGGAGTCCTTGAGTCTATTTTTAACATTTCTCCATGTGATCATTTGAAAAAATATTTTTTTTACCAAAGTATGATGAAAACATAATCAATTTAAAGATTACAATAATTTGAGGATAAGAGAAAAAGGGAAAAAAAAGAATAAAACCAATAATTGCTGAATGCATTGACAAAAAGCCAGCTAGGGAGCAGTCCCCTTTGGCATGAAAGTATACATACAAATAAATGTTCAATCAACTACACCCAAAGTTCATTTTGATCTTGTGCAGCTTGTGGTCTGGAGGCTTCTTCATGGTGGCTTCTCCAACAGTTCAGTTTCTGGATTCAGAGAGGTAGCATCTTCTTTACCTAAAATTCTTCTCAAAAGGAATTTAAACTTTGCAATTTAAAATAATAATATATTTTTTTTTACATTTCCCCATGTTCTGGGTGATTGAAAAATACACGATCACTTAGGGATGCATGGCTAAGGTATGAGGTATATGAATCAATTGGCAAGAGGTATTAAAAAGATATCAGAAAAATCCAAAGGAAAAGAAAATTATTTTCTGGATGAAAATATAGACTATCAAAGTCTTATGTGTAAGTATTCCAAGTAAAAAGAAAAATCTATAACAGGTCCTTCTATCAGGGCCCAATCAAAATGATCGAAGCAATGATGCATTTACCCAGTCAGTAGCCAGGACTACAGAAAGGTACCACACTATGAAAGGCAGAAAAGGGACCAGATTATAGGAGCCAAGGTTTTGGGAATACTCATCTGTGAGTATTTTCAGAGTGAGTGTGGACACTGTAAACCTCAAAATTCCTTAGACTTATAAATGTTGGAAATTTCACCATTGGGATATGTCATACTTGGAAAATTTCTTACTGATAGTCTATTGGAATGGGAACTCCATTGGCATGGGAGGTTCCTTCTCTTCCCTTCTTAAGATTACTTTAGGACAGAAACCCTTTGCTGAACAATGGAAAGGACTTTGACCTATGCTTGAGCATAGAACAGGAATTTCTTTGAGTCTTGATTGATTTTAGAATTGATACAATGGAGATACTTGGAATAAATCTCCACCCTATTCAGTCCTAACAGGATTGAGTAAGGGCTGCAGCCTAGATCAAAATTTAATTATTCCAATCTCTACCATACTCAAGTTAACAGGATTTAGAAAGGGCTGAAGCAAAGGAGTATAGATTTAATCATTTGAAAATATGACCTTCAACAGACATGTGCAAAAACCAGAAACCTCTGGGCGGTCCTGGGTTAAGCAAGAGCCTCCATTGACAGGGAAATTGATGAAGAGTGATTGGTAGATGTGAGGACTGAGGGGAGGCAACTTGGATGGTGTCCTTAAAGATAGGAGGGTCTGGAGACTGGAGGGGATGGAGTTTGGTCGGTGTGGTTCCTGGGCTCTGAGGAAGCTTGCTCTGAAGGAAGCTGAAGGTGGGGGCCTCTGAGACTGTTTCTCCATTTTGGACACGTGAGTAATAGGGACTGATCTCTTTTCTTTGCCCCAGCTATCTAAGGGCTTGGGCCTTTTGGCCCAGCCTAAACAGAAGGGGTATTTAAGCCCTATTCCCTTCTCTCCCCTTTTCTCTCTCTCTATATATATCTCTAATTCCTTTCTTGCTCCTATTGTAATTAAACTCCAAAAAAGGCTGACGGCTGACTTGAGTTTTTCATTTAGGAATTACATAGCTGATTCCTTGGCGACCTTAAATTAATATATATCCGTCTTTTAAAGTGATTCCCTTGTAACATTGTGGCTGACCACACGGGAGTCTAAAGAATCCTCTCAATAAAACTTTTTCCTTGCCTTTTTACTATACTGTTTCACCACTTAGTCCTTTTTTTTAAAAAAAAAAAAACTTGGCTTAAAGACACAGCTGCTAGAACACGTGAGTATAAAAAACTTTTTCTCTTTTCTCCTTAAGTTAAATTGGAATCAGCAGTTTTTTCTTTTTCTTCCCTTTAATCTTAAGGGACAGCTGGGTAGCTCAGCGGATTGAGAGCCAGCCCTAGAGGCAGAAGGTCCTGGGTTCAAATCGGACCTCAGATACTTCCCAGCTGTGTGACTCTGATAGACAGAAAACAGCTGTTTTTAAATCTCAGCAACAGGACTCTAAAGTCCTGGCTGGAAGAACTGTTTCTAAATATCCTTTCCCTTAAGGAACAACTTCCTGGATTTAAAAAAAAAAAACCCTGTGGAAAGTTTGTTGCTTTGCCCTGCTCCCCACGTGTTTTGTGAAATTACAAAATATACATATAAAAATGAGTACTACATTCTTTGACAATTATATGGCAGCTGAAGAAGTAGGGGCATTGAGGAATGAAGGATACCTCCAAATTTTTATATTAATAGGTACTGTCATTTTTGTACTCCTCAATACTATATTTAGAGATGAAAAAATAAAAAATATTGAGGATAAAATAAAACAAAATGAGGATAAAATAAAACAAAATGAGGATAAAATAAAACAAAATGAGGATAAAATAAAACAAAATGAGGATAAAATAGAAAATATTGAGGATAAAATAGAAAATGTTGAGGATAAAATAGAAAATGTTGAGGATAAAATAGAAAAAAATGAGGATAAAATAGAAAATATTGAGGATAAAATAGAAAATATTGAGGATACAATAGAAAAAATTGAGGATACAATAGAAAAAATTGAGGATAAAATAGGAAATATTGAGAATAAAATAGAAAAACTTGAGGATAAAATAGGAAATATTGAGAATAAAATAGGAAATATTGAGGATAAAATGGGAGATATGGAAGATAAAATAGGAAAAATTGAGGAAAAAATGCAAGCCCAATTAGAAGATCTAAAATGTTTCTTACAGGATCAATGGGCAAACACCCACTCTACCAGAAACAGACCTGTTTCTGAACCTTTGAATGAGGAAATTTCCTTCCCTGAAATAGAGATGGAAAACACCTTCCCTATAGCCCAGTTAACAGACTGCTTCTCTCGTGCAGTGCAAATCTTGTCTGAATTTAATCCCCAAAACCCTTCCCCTGCAATCCCAGCTTCTCATGTTCCTTCTCCTACAGAAAACCAAATTCCAATGCAAGGGAGATCTTGTCCTCCTAGAGAAACCTGTCCTTGTCAAACTGACCCACAAGTGCAAAATTCAACTAGAGGCCTGTTTCCTCTAAGAGAAGTACCTGAAATAGGACGAAATGGGGATGTGGTGACTTTAAGACATAGGATACCGTTTACTCCCCAAGAAATAAATGAATTTACACGAAATATCCCCACATATGAACAAGATCCTTTTCTAGTAACAAAAAAGATGGGAGACATATTTTTTCAATATAATCCGTCTTACAAGGACGTTGAGAGCTTACTACAGGCTTTTTTAAGTGAACGTGAAAAAAATAAAATAATTGCTCATGTCAACAAAACCCGGGGGCGTAATGCAGCACATTGGCCATCTCAGGATCCCGAATGGGACTATAATAATCCTGAGGACTATCTACAACTATACCGTTGTAGAGAGGCCATCCTCACGGCCATGAAGGAATGTGCGGACAGTACAGATAAGTGGATGGAACTGGAAAAAATTAAGCAAAAGGAAAACGAAACACCCTCCAGATTTATGGACAGAATTATCGAGTTTGGGGACAGATACTTAGATTGGGACTTAAATAAAGAGAATAGTTTAAGACAAGTTAGAAGAATCTTTGTAAATAATTCATGCAAAGTAATTAAAAATTATTTTAAAACACAATGCCCAAGATGGTCAGATATGGACCTTGAAGAATTGCGAAAAACAGCTATATATGTTTTTAAGGGAAACGAAGAAAAGGAGAAAGAGAATAATGATGACATGGAGGAAATGAAGAAAAAAATGAGATGTGTAATAGATAGGATAACTAAATTAGAAAGTGGGCATGATAATGAACCAACGACAATTGCCCCTCTCCAGAAATCCAATTATCAATCCATTACTTGCCACTTCTGTGAGAAGAAGGGCCACAAAATGATGGAATGTAGAACCTTTCTTAAGATGTTTGGAAGGAATACACAGTTTAATAATGGTTTTAGAAATAATAACTATAGAAATTATGATAATGGTTATAGAAATCAGAATTCTAGAAATTATAATAATGACTATGGAAATAACTATAATGAATATAGAAATAAGAACTTTAGAAACCAGAATTATAGAAATAGGAATTGGGAACTTAATGACAATGCTCAAATTGAAGAAAATTTTAATGATAATACTCAGCAATATATGAGAAATGGCGCTCGTCCAAAAATTACTCGAGGTACTAATGATCCTCAGAGAGGTGCCCTTCAGGAGGGTGCCCAGGGAACTTCCCAGTATAATAAAGATGATTCTTCTTAGATTGTATTGATTTTGTTGATATTAATTAACCTTTTTCAGTTTTTTTTCTCCTCTCCAAATAGTAGGAAAGATGAATAAAGAACTTAAGACTATGATTGGCAAATTATGCACTGAGACCCATTTAAAATGGCCTGAAATTCTCCCTCTGGCCCTATTTTATCTTAGAAGCAGGCCTAGAGGAGACTTACATATTTCACCATTTGAGATGCTTTTTGGACATCCGCCTATACAGGCTAAGCCTTTCTCCCCGGCTTATACATCGCTATTAGGGGGAGATATTACTATTGCTTCCTATATACAGGAGTTACAGCACAAACTACGTGAACTTCATGAATCCGGAGCTGCAGTACAAGCTGGACCATTAGACTTTTCTCTGCATGACCTGAACCCAGGAGATAAAGTTTATATCAAGAATTTCAAGCGAACTGGAGCAACTCAACCTTCATGGGAAGGACCATTCCAAATATTATTAACTACTCCAACATCTATAAAGATTGGAGAAAGAGACTCTTGGATTCACTGCTCACATGTGAAGAAAGCATCTTCTGCTGAGACTGATTGACTCTATCCTATCATATGAATTGTGACTCTATCTTATCATATGAATTGGAGATAATAATCCATAGACAAATGGATGTTTTTTTTCCAAGAATATATTGAATTACTGATTTTTTTTCCTTATTTTTTCTTATTTCTTTTTATTTTTTGATCAGAATATTTGATTTTTTTTCTCATTTTTTTGTACTGAAGGTACACATAATTAATATTAATATTTTTTCCCTGCAGTAATACAAGTTAATATATATACTCTTGCTATAATATCAATATATGCCTAAAAGCTTTAAACTATGGGAACCTGCCATTTATTGATAAAATATTATAGGACTGTGATTAATGTTTGTGTCTGATTCCAGGAAAAGGGATAAAAACAAGGAGCACAGACTAAACCTGAATAGTGCCAATAGAGCACACATGAAATATTAAAGTGAGACTCAAGGTTGCGACGCTTAACTTATGTTTAAGTCGTAGGACTTCCTTGTATCTACACTCCTTTTGAAGTACTCAAACAAGTACAAAGCTTGACTATCATGCTGGCTCCCTATATCTCTGAAGGAAAAAAATCAGACAAGGGAATGACATTTCCCCATCAAAATAGAATTCTAATTCTTTCCTTCTTATATTATGGCAACTTCCTGTAGTCTTGGCTACAAATGGCTAAGTGAAATATTACTGTATTCTGTCCTACATACTTGTGGGATAGAAATTACTTTAAACTAGACCTATACAAGGCCTATTTTGAATTTTTCTTATGTTTTTGATTATTTTTCTATTCTTTTGATAATTGACACATACACCCCCATAACTGAACATTGCATTCTGAGCTAAACTTGATATATTTTTTTTAATACTTACTTCAGGGGGGATTGTATTTTAATTTAAAATCTAAGAATTTTTTCATTTTTGAATTTTTTTTGTTTGAGATTTTATTTTTATAAAAATCCAAGACTTTTGTTTAAGATTTTACTTTTATAAAAAATTCAAAGATTTTGATTTTGTTCAAGAAAAGATCTTCAAGAAAGAAGCTTGAAACTTTTATATCCAGAGAATGAACTGTTGCAGAAAGATGCCAAAAACCTACACTTCATCAAGAAGATCAAGAATGAACTTTGGATGTGATTGATTGGACTGAACTTTTGATTGAACATTTATTGTAACATTTATGCAAAAAGGGACTGCCCCTAATTTGGCTTTCTGTCAATGCGCCTAGCAAACATTGGTTTTGCTTTCTTTTCTTTTCTATTTCCTCTCTCACTATTCTAATTTCTCCTAGAAAATTGAATATTGTGTATATCTTTAGTTAGAAGTGAATTTAGAACTACAAAATGATTATATTAAATGATCAATGGGGAGACTAGTCTCCCAATGATCATCAGGGGGGATTGTAAACCTCAAAATTCCTTAGACTTATAAATGTTGGAAATTTCACCATTGGGATATGTCATACTTGGAAAATTTCTTACTGATAGTCTATTGGAATGGGAACTCCATTGGCATGGGAGGTTCCTTCTCTTCCCTTCTTAAGATTACTTTAGGACAGAAACCCTTTGCTGAACAATGGAAAGGACTTTGACCTATGCTTGAGCATAGAACAGGAATTTCTTTGAGTCTTGATTGATTTTAGAATTGATACAATGGAGATACTTGGAATAAATCTCCACCCTATTCAGTCCTAACAGGATTGAGTAAGGGCTGCAGCCTAGATCAAAATTTAATTATTCCAATCTCTACCATACTCAAGTTAACAGGATTTAGAAAGGGCTGAAGCAAAGGAGTATAGATTTAATCATTTGAAAATATGACCTTCAACAGACATGTGCAAAAACCAGAAACCTCTGGGCGGTCCTGGGTTAAGCAAGAGCCTCCATTGACAGGGAAATTGATGAAGAGTGATTGGTAGATGTGAGGACTGAGGGGAGGCAACTTGGATGGTGTCCTTAAAGATAGGAGGGTCTGGAGACTGGAGGGGATGGAGTTTGGTCGGTGTGGTTCCTGGGCTCTGAGGAAGCTTGCTCTGAAGGAAGCTGAAGGTGGGGGCCTCTGAGACTGTTTCTCCATTTTGGACACGTGAGTAATAGGGACTGATCTCTTTTCTTTGCCCCAGCTATCTAAGGGCTTGGGCCTTTTGGCCCAGCCTAAACAGAAGGGGTATTTAAGCCCTATTCCCTTCTCTCCCCTTTTCTCTCTCTCTATATATATCTCTAATTCCTTTCTTGCTCCTATTGTAATTAAACTCCAAAAAAGGCTGACGGCTGACTTGAGTTTTTCATTTAGGAATTACATAGCTGATTCCTTGGCGACCTTAAATTAATATATATCCGTCTTTTAAAGTGATTCCCTTGTAACAACACAAGGAAGGCCTACATCTTAACACAAGTCAAGTGTTGCAACCCCAAGTCTCACACTAGGTTCAAAACCTTTGTATTGGCCTAGAAGTGCATCAATTCATCCTGGATTGGCTTTTCTTTGGCCCTATGCAATGGCTCTTGTGTGTATATCTTGTCCTGGAATCAGACAGAATCATTAAGCAAAGTCCCATAATTTTTTAAATAATTAGTGGCATCGTTTTTATAGTCACAAGCTTTTTGGGCATGCTCTGACAAATGCATTTCAAACTTATAGTACTGAAAAGTCAAAAAGTTAAAGAAAATCTTAATGCTAGTGACATGTGCTTCAAATATAAAAAGGAGAGAAAAAATAATAAAAAAATAGTATATTGCACATGCAAGAAAAATATAATAAAAAGTCTTTAAAAAATTCAAAAATGTAGCTTATAATCATTGACACTCTGTGTCAGCTAAGAAAATATAGCATACAAGGCTTTCTCACCAAAAATGAGATTCATTTCCTCTTCATGTCTGGCCATGCTCCACTGTGAGTGAATGAATTGAACAAGGTATATTTTTCATTTTAAGGAACAGTAGTACAAATATGTAGTATCAATATCCCAAAAATTCTCAATAGCCCAATTAATTATAATAGCAAACAAACACACTATCATATTTCACATAAGTTGCTGTATGGTATTTTTAAAACCTATGAATTGATGGATATTTGTCACAAGTTTTTACAATCATAGCAAATCTTTCAAACTTGGTATTTAAACATTTTTAAACAAAGTAAAACTCATCTTGGTTTAAGAACATAATCAGGAAATCTATATATCATTCTGGTGGAAGTTAAGTAGTGAGCTGAAGAGTATAAATAAAGGGTTGCTCCTTTTTTGGAGGCTTTTTAGGGGTACAAATGCCCTGAGATTAACTGCCCCAACTTCCATTCACATATTTAGAAATGTAGGAAGGTTGGGGGTTATAAAATGTATTTCACTTCAGCTAGAATTGGCCTTATACCTTGTGTTAGGGGCAGGCAAAAATAACCAGAGATTGTTAAAAAAAATTACAAAAATCATATTTTAAAAAACCCTTAAAATCAGTTGAGATATTTAGCACATAAAATTTTCCAAAGGTTGTTATACAATTATAACTGGTTCTGAAGTCCATCTATCTTCTATGTGACAATTTACAAAGGCAAAAATAGAAAAAAGCTGTTTTTTCATATATGGGCTTATTCAATAATATTTTTTCAGCACAGTTATAGGGGAAAAACAACAGAATTTAAAAATACAGTACATTAAATGAACAGTATAACAGAATAATATTGAATCCAGTAATATATTAACTTAAAATTACAAAGTTATACCTTAAACAAAAATGCATTAGAATACAGAGATTTGTATAAACCATTGGAGTCTGAAATGCCTTAAAATCATAACCTCCAGTCTTTAAAGTTTCTTAGGTGTGTTTTTTTAAAATTAATTATCCATTTAAATGTCTATTGTCCGAAGGCAGAGTAGTAAGGGCTAGGCAATGGGGATTAAGGGATCTGCTCAAGGCCCCACAGCTGGGAAGTATCTGAGGCCAGATTTTAACCCAGGACCTCATGTCTTTAGGCCTGGCTCTCAGTTCGCTGGGCCACCCATTTGTCCCTTCAAAGTTGAATCTTTGGGCTGAATCTTTCTTCTGGCACGCAGGTGAAGTCAATGAAAGGATCAATGCAATTAAAAGATATCCTTGTAAAATAGCCATTGCTTTTAAGTCCCTGCTTGAAAAAGTCTGTTTGTTCTCCTCCCTTTTCTCTCTCCCCTGCTAACATCTGCCCACGTGGCCAATAGTTACCAACTGGTAGAAATGAGTCCTGAGTGATCTGCTCCAAGGATCTGGGTTGAACAAGGATCGGGTGCACCTGGGTAGGCCAGGAACGACAGGAACGCAGGCAGGGCAGAGAGCCGGAGCAGGCAGCAGGCAGCTGGGGTGGGCAGGTGAGCTGCAATCTGTGATCAGGTCTAGATCAGGGGCTGAACGCCCGCAGGCAAAAGCGGCTGAGCCGGGTGGGGTGGGCAGCAAACGCAACAGGTCCGGAGCAAGCCTGTGAGCTATCTAATGGCTGGAATGAGCAGCAGCTTTGCAAGGGTAAAAAGAAAAAAAAAAACCTTGACCAGAGGAAAAAAATTCTAGGCATTAGCTATTAAAATTGAACTAAAGATCAGAAAAGAATCAGGAGATTGGGAGTCTTTCTCCCATTAGGTCGTCAACTGTAAAGATTAAAATTTAGGGGAGACTGAGGCATCTGAGGCAGGTAGAAATTAGTTTCTCTCTGCAAGGAGTATTTTATTTTATGAGGTTTATTAAAGTTAAGGATTAAAGAAATTACAGGATAAGAAAAATGTGACTAGGCCAGAGAGGCCTAGACAAAATAATCTCACATCATGGAAGAGCCACGTCTGCTCCAAAATGGAAGTCCAAAAGAGACCACAAAAGCCTTTGCAATCAGGTTAAATCCCTTCTCGATCTCAGCCCACCTGAGAATTCAGTGAGATTACAAAGCACTCTGGGGAAGTGGAGCAAAGGATGCTGGGGACTGGAGTCCTGAATTCAAGTCTATTTTTTACATGAGTTAGGGATTTTTCATTGTTCAGTCAGGAGTTTGCAACTTTAATCTTCCCCTAAGGCACTGTCTGAGTAGGGTGGAGTAATTTTAAAAGTTCTCAATACATTCCTGACCAAGTACCTCCATTGTTAAAAATGGGGACTAGCTTAATCAAATCTTCTGAAGTAGAGTCTGAGTAGTTTTAAGATTCACACAAAGCAAAACAAAACAAAGATATATTTTTGATACACTATAGTCAGAAAACAGGTTGTGAATATGATACCAATCGATTATATGGTTGTAACAGAAGATTTTGCCAGATTTCAGAGTGGAGTATGCTAATAGAATTATTTTTGACATAAGAATTATAACAGCAAAAGTACTCTGAGCAGAGGAAAACATCTAGTGTAAGAAAGTGAAATATTCAACAAGAATGTACATGGTCTAGTTGCTTATTTATGGTCCTGATTAGCCTTTCTATAAAATGAGACTAATGCTGATTGTGAATTACTTAACCATTTACTTGAAAAGTTAAACATTTTAAATGTTTAATTATTTATATATATATATATATATATATATATATCTGCATGCTGGTTCACACTTGCCTATTTAGAGTCTATTTGGGGGGGGAAAAACCCTTTGGTTCATTCAAAATTCAATGAAAAAAAAAACAAAATAAAGCAGTATAATGGAATCAGATTACCAAAAAACTGCATTTCAGAAGAGTTGAATTCTGGAAACTTGATCAAATCACTTAATCTTTCTGGGTTTTAGCTCCTACATCATCTAGAAAGAAAGCATGACATAGAGGATAAGCATCAAATTCTTAGTTTCTAGTGCATCCTGAACCAGATTAAAATGTAACTGGGCAATGCTCAATAACAAATATACATACAATAAAATAGATAATGTTAATTTGTGACTTCCTAAATCAAAATATAAGTTATAGTTTGAGTTTGACACAACTGGCATAGAGGATAGTGTGTTGGAACTTGGAGTCAGAATGCCATCTTAGATACACACACACTAGTTAAATGACCTAAGGCCTTTTCCAGATCTAAATCTACAGTTCCCTGCCAATTACTTGGGACAAACAATAATTTTGGTATGGTTTCATGTTTTGTAAATGGTCATTGAGGCACCTATACTTTTTGACACTAAGCTAACACAGAATGCTTAAAGTGGCAAGATGAAACTTGATTAAGCCGATTTCCCTACCTTTTAATTAGTCCTTGTCTATTGAGTGTTATATGTCATGCCATACACGTTCATTTCTCTTTTGTTGAGTGTATGTGTATGTCTTTTTTAAATCTATGGTTTCTAAGAATGGATAGTAATAGAAGGAAAAATGTAAAAGGTGTAGATCTTAAAAAGAATGGCTGTTAAAGAGAAACTTTAATGACTTAGAGATTCTGACACAGTTGCAGATTGGTAGGGATATTTATAAATATTTTAAGGATCATTCAAGTCTACAATGAAAAAGGATCAGCTGCACCAAAGCATGAAGAAAACTGGAGATGAAAAGGAAAAACAATGACAAAAAATGGCAAAACACCTTAATTAATTCCTCAGGAAACAAATCAAACCTTCAAAAGAATCTAACAGCTGAATGAGTTGCTGATTCTTCAAAATGTGAGGTGTCAACTTCTTTAAGTTGTAATAACATCAAAAAAACCTATATCTACTAAACACTGGTATAAAGGAAAAAAAAACAATTATTATTTAGAATATGAGGACCTAAAAATGGAAAGTGGTAATATTTTTCATGAAATTCACTTTTTCATTCAAAGTCATACCAAAATGATTGTCAGAACAAGTCTAGGTCACCCTGTAATATCTGGCACCAAGAAATTAAATTATATTTAAAACAAGGTTTTGGTTTTTTTTTTTTGGTTTGTTTTTTTTTTGGAGACAGAGGTAGTAAATTATCATAATTAGGGATATTACTTACTGACCAATCCATTTGAACATAAATAGATAACTAAGACTGTGTAAGGGTTAAAATAAGAGTTTTTTACAGAATAAGAAAGCAGCTTTTAATAATTTAAGTTTTAATGAGAATATAGTAGAGTTGTAAATTAATATTATCCCTTTAAGCCAGAGGGAGAAAAGAAAAACTTCTAGCAGCTTTTAACAATGAACAATTCAGTTTAATTAAAATAGATAATAAAAGAATATAGTAAAGGAGGGAAAGATAGAAAAGAGGAAAAAGAGATTACTAATCATATACCCCATAAATACACCTAAAATTCCTAACACTACCTAAAATTCCTAATAACTATCTCTGTGTTCTGAGGATAGCTTCTTCTTGCCTGACAAACACCAAGCCTATCTAACTTACACTACCTATTCATTAACTACCTAACTCCCTAAAATAATAGACAGCAACCACTCACTTACTCCTTCAATCAGTTTTCTATAGCAGCCCAACTGTCAGTAGCCAACCGACAGCAGATCCTTGCCTATGAGACAGACCTCCTGCCCTCTAGAGATCCCAGAGGCAAAAAGCCCTTTAAAAGTTAAAGCCAAAAGCCTTCTCAGTAGCTCAGTCCCACCTTTATATTCCAGCAACTAAATGCCAACCAACAACTAATCATCAATCTACCCTACCAGCAACCAACCCCCAATGACCTACTCACGCCCAGCAGCCAACTTTCCCGAAACTCCCAGCTCTCACTGTCACCAACTGACAGCCTGCAACTGAAACTAGCTCATCAAGGGGCTTCCTATCACTGTGGGCTGGTTAATCCCTGTACATCTCTATGGTAAGAGGACCTCCAAGACCCCCATTAAATTAAAGAAATTAAAGAATTCCTTTTTTTTCTAAACTCTTACCTTCTGTCTTGGAACCAATACTGTGTATTGGTTCCAAGGCAGAAGAGTGGTTAGGGCTAGGCAATGGGAGTTAAGTGACTTGCCCAGGGTCACAAAGCTGGGAAGTATCTGAGGCGAGATTTGAACCTATAAAGAATTCCTTTTTACAACTGTGTTTTATCAGAGGATTTGGATTTCAGGCCCAGCCCCTGATCAAGGATTGAGGGTACCTAACAAAATCTATCAGGAGGCACCTAGATAGTTCACTGGATAAAGTTCTGGGAGTAGAGTAAGGAAGATGAGTTCAAATTAAATTTAGGCACATAGTGACCCTAGGCAAGTCACTTAATCTGTTTGTCTTAATCCACTGGAGAAAGAAATGGCAAACCACTCCAGTATCTCTGCCAAGAAAACCCCTAGGACATTATGATCCACATAGTCATGAAGAGTCAGCCAAGATTGAATGACTAAACAACAACAAAATCTAGTAAGGCTCTATCTTATAAATCTAATTGAAATGACTTTTAATGGAAACCAGAAGGAGAACATTACCTACATATATTCACCAAATTAGTTACTACTGTGAATTTTAGATTTTCTCCACCCTGATTAGTCTTTAAATTCCTAGCAACCAGGAATGTATACACCCCTACTTAAGGATTAAGTGTTGAGGAGGATGACCTATGACAGACATGTGCTAACAAGTGAAAAATAAGAAACAACTGACAGATCCCCTGGGCTGTCCTAAGTCAATCTTAAGCTATCATCGGTACATGTGAGATGCAGGAAGTGATGTAAAGAACAGTCTATATATTTCGCGTCACTTCCTTTCTCTAGCCTCTCTCTCGCAGAGACAGTGGCTCTCTCTCTGGCTCGTGTGGGAATAAACAGTATGGGAGAGATTAGGTTTAGATCAACATCTCACACCCTACACCAAGATAAATTCAGAATGGGTGAATGACATGAATATAAAGAAGAAAACTAAGTAAATTAGGTGAACACAAAATAGTATACCTGTCAGATCTTTGGGAAAGGAATGATTTCAAGACCAAGCAAAAGTTGGGAAAAATTACAAAATGTAAAACAAATAATTTTGATTACATTAAATTAAAAGGGTTTTGTACAAACAAAAATAAATGCAACCAAAATTAGAAGGGAAGCAACAAACTGAGAAAAAATCTTTATAACAAAAACAAAGGTATAACAAAGGTCTAATTTCTCAAATTTATAAGGAGCTAAGTCAATTGTACAAAAAATCAAGCTATTGATAAATAGGCAGTTTTCAGATAAAGAAAACACAAAGAAATGCAAATCAGAACAGTTCTGAGGCACCAGGAAATTGGCCAATATGACAGCAAAGGAAGGCAATAAATGTTGGAGGGGATATGGCAAAATTGGGACTCTGATGCATTGCTGGTGGAGTTGTAAATTGATCAAATCATTCTGGAAGGCAATTTAGAACTATGGCCAAAGTACTTTAAAAGACTGTCTGCCCTTTGATCCAGTCATGACACTGCTGGGTTTGTAACCCAAAGATATAATAAGGAAAAATACACATACAAAAATATTTATAGCTGCACTCTTTGTGGTGGCAAAAACCTGGAAAGTGAGGGTGTCCATTGTTTGGGGAATGGCTAATTAAATTGTGGTATCTGATAATGATGGAATTATACTGTACTGAAAGCAATAATAAACTGAAGGAATTCCATGTGAACTGGAAAGACCTCCAGGAAGTGATGTAGAGCGAAAGGAGCAGAACCAGGAAACATTGTACACAGAGAATGATAAACTGTGGCACAATTGAATGTAATGGACTTCTCTACTAGCAGCAATGCAATGATCCAGGACAATTCTGTGTGTCTTATGAGAAAGAACACTATCCACATCCAGAGAAAGAACTGTGGGAGTAGAAACACAGAAGAAAAATGTTTGCTTGATCAAATGATTTGATGAGAATATGATGTAAACTCTAAATGATCACTCTTGAAAATATTAATTATAAGGAAATAGGTCTTGATCAATGATATATGTAAAACCCAGTGGAACTGCTCACTGGCTCCGGGAGGGGGGAAGGAAAAAACATGAATCATGGAACCATGAAAAATATTCTAAATTAATTAAATAAACAATTTTTAAAAAATAGTAATCCAGGCCCTCTGGTGAGCATGAACAGGGCACAACATATAAACTATTATGAACTCAAAAAGTCCAGAGTAAAAGATGTCTTCAAAAAGAAGAGGAGATCCACTGTTTCCATATATGGTATGAATAAAGAATGAATGACAAGTAGATATCCAGACCAGAGTGATCCTCTGGTATCCTCATAACAGCAGGATAAAGCAAGAAGATTAGAGTGTTTTGATTTAGATAAATATATACACAGAACATCTAAGGATATTTCATGAAGAAGCTAAGTATCACATGAAAGGAAATTAGTAGAATATAAATCAGTGACAGTTGAATTTTTGTCTTTAAAGGAAAAATTTCAGTATGTAGATTTTTTCCTGTAAAATATTGTTTTTAACAAAAAACATTTTGTTAATCTCCCTTTAAAAGAGAAAGATATTAACCTTTGTACTAGTTCAGTTTTTAGACAGAACTTGCTGAAACTTTTCTATTGTTTTGCTGATTTCATAAAAGGAAAATTCAATTTTAAATATCACTTTTATAAGTCATCAAATTACTTTCATGAAAGAGCAAAAAGCTTAATATTCCAGTGTAAGTCTATCCCATGAGAGTTGCCTTTGGGGCAGCAAAGGTTACAAACCCTATTACCCCACACTGTTTGTTCAGTAAAACTTTTATTTTGATTTGGCAATTTTTTAGAATTCTAGAACTATCATCAACAAAGACTGTAATCTACACCAAAGAGCCAAGTTTTTATTACATACAGAGGCAGTCCTAAAAGAGAAACCAACATTAGAAAGCCTGTGCCTACCTTTCTATTTTTCCTTAAACTGCTTTTCTGATCTCAAAATCCTGAACTAGAGATATTCTCTGATGGATCTTCATACTCACACCAAGGTACAAGATTCACTGGAGCTTCTCTAGTTACCGAAACTGACATGCTCTGTCAAGCCTCTGCCTAGCCATGTCAGCACTTAGGGATCAGAACTAAAAGCTCTTACCATGACTCTTGTCTTAGGGAAGACAAAAGAATTAACATTCACTATGATTGGTAGTATGCATTTTCAGTTCTGCATGGGACTGGAAATATATGAAGAACAGAGGGTTCATAACATCTGTGGGGAAACACATAGCTTATGGGAAACTCATATCACAACTCTTAGATGCAGTTCTGTTGCCAAAAGAAGTAGCTGTAATCCACTGCAAGGCTCACTCCTTTGGCAAAGACAAGATATCCCAGGGGAATAACAGGGCTGACATAACAGGTAAATTTGCAGTTAGATTTGGTCCCATACATATTCTGAACTTCTCCCTAGTGGAAAAGCAAGATATCACACAAGCTTACAATGAAGGAGAGGTTCAGTCATGGAAATAGTGATTGGGAGCAAAACTAGTGAGCAGGATCTGGATAGTGGAAGGAGGGAAACCCATTTTGCCCAGGACATTGTATTACCATCTCTGCAATGTCATACATTCCAAAGGACATTATGGCACTCTCACCCTGTTAGACAAAATAAAAAGATTTTGGGTTGTACCAGGGATCTCTTCATATGCAGTAAGAGTATGCCAGGCATGTGCTCTTTGCAAGTGATACAATCAAGAGAACTTTAAAAGCAAGGCATTAGGGGGTAGATCTTTAGATTTTACACCCTTTGAATGCTTGCAAATTGATTACATCAACGTGTCTAGTGATCGAGGATATAAATATGCATTAGTGATCCTGGACAGAGTAACCAGGTGGCCAGAACTATACCCTGCCAAGAAAAATAACATAGCCTTTGTAGTTAAAACCCTTTTAAAAGAAATTGTCCCCAGATATGGCATTCCAGACAACATAGATTCTGATAGGGGAACTCACTTTACATCTAGAATCCTGCAAGAAGTCTATGAGAATCTGGGAATAAAGGGAAATCTCCATGCAATTTATCATCCCAGCAATTCAGAGCAGGTGGAACGAGTGAACAGAGAGCTTAAGACTGCAGTGGGAAAACTATGTACACAAACACACCTCAAGTAGACAGAAGTTCTCCCACTTGCACTATTCCATCTAAGGACAAAGCCCAGGGGAGATATACACATCTTTCCCTATAAATTACTGTATAGACAGATGCTTTGGCACAGAAGAACTGCAAAGCCATCTTACATTTCCATGCTGGGAGGGGGATGCCAGCTCCACACTTATTTAACAAACATACAAGACAGGCTAAAAGAAATAAATGATCTAGGCTTAATTGTCTGAAGAGTACCACTAGACTTTGCATTGCACAATATCAAACCTGGAGACATAGTGTATGTGAAAAACTTTACAAAAAGCACAGTAACAGATCCAAAATGGAAGGGACCATTGCAAGTTGCACTCACAACACCTACCTTGATCAAAATTATAGGGAAGGACCCCTGGTATCATGCCTCACACATTGTAAACTTTAAATTACTCCACCCTAATTAAACCTTACTTTAGGGGAAGATAAAGTTGTAATGTCCTGATGTTAAGCTAGGTGTGTTTTTAGATCTTAATACAAAAAGGTATTAAGTAACTATAAAGGTTAAATTAATAAAAAAAAAGGTTAAGTAACTAACAAAAGGTGAACTTAACAAAGAAGTGTTAAGTAACTAAAAAATCTAATCAAAGAAGGTGAGAACTAAAAGTATGGGCAGTCCTGGAGAAAGCCTTTGATGTGACTGGTAGATGTGAAAGTTTAGAGAAGGAGACACAAGGATGAAAGGTCTATATATTTGGTATTTTTCATCTCTCAAAAGAAACCACCCACTTCCCCAGAGAGGTGGATCTGGCAGATGTGAGATTTAAAACAGTGAAGCCCATAAACTGTAGTGAGTTAAAATGGTGGAAGATATAAATTGTGATAGATATAAGAGAGGGTGAGTAAATTTTGACCACAGAAATTTGTTTCACTATAGTGTCTTGGGTTTTAAATCAAATATAAGGTGGTCGCCAGGGAAATATTCCCAATTATTCAAATAACCAAGTCAATTGGGTTTTATAGAGATTTGAATTAACAATACAATGAGTAATCAAAGAAAGAGAGAGAGAGAGTAAGAAAGGAATAAGTATAAAGGGCCTCAAGCCAATATGCCCTAGACCTGAGTCTTAAGAGAGAAATCAGTCAGTTTTTTTTAACACTCACCACAAGGTCTGACTAAACAAGGATTCTAGTAACACCAGGCCAGCTCCATCTCAGCTGACTTCACCAGAGAGCCTTCCAACCAGAGACTGTTCCAAAGGGCCTCTCTCCAGAGCCTCCAGAGGGACAGAGTCCCCTTAGAGGAGCTCCAGCGAGACCTCCTTAGAGATTGTCCTCCAAAAGCTTCCCTTCTCCAGAGCCTCTCTCAAGAGATTCTTCCCAAGTGATCCTCATCAGAGATCCTCCAAAAAGATTTCTCCAAAAGGATCACTTCAAGAGATTCTGCTTTTTCTTATATAGGGGTTTTTCTCCCATGTCACCTCCCCTAAGTCCCTACATCTACCAATCACTGTAGACGCTTTCCAAAGGACTGCCCATCTGGATTCCTGCTAAGTCGACAAATCTCCTCAGTAAGTCTGAACCAGTGAAAACACAGCTGAGTCAACTAATCTCATTAAGACAAAACTTGCCCAACCCTTTTAGCATCTCATTGTATCAATTCTAAAAACAGGCCTGGCTCAAAGAACTCCTTGCCCCAACATAAGCATGGATCAAAGTACTTTCTTTTTTAGCAAGGAGTTTTCTGCCCTAAAGCATTCTTAAGTATGGGTGGAATAGAGGTCCTCCCATTTCTGATCCTGGTGAGTTCTCACATCAAAATGGGGAATGTTTCTCAATAGGGTATTTGTTCCAATTAAGAATTCCCCGATGGGAAAATTTTTAACATTCACAAGTCTGAGAGATTTCAAGATTTACACTGATCACTTCCTATGAGCAACCGAGGCACCAGTTCGATCCTAGAATTCAGCCTGAAAGAGCTCACTCAGACAGTTTCCTTGAGACAGTCACATGGTTAGTGATAAGACTGACTTCCCTTTCCTTTGACTCTCAACGGAGGCCCTTGGCCAAGGCCTTTACCTCCTGCCTGGCTCAGCCTGAGCCGGATCAGTTTAAATTAACTCTTTCCTCTCCCTCTCTCTTCTCCTTAATTCCTTCTCTCTATATTAATTAAAATTCCCATAATTCCAGCTGACTTGGGTATTTTATAATTTTGGATATCCCATGGCGACCAATAATTAATTTAGATTTTTAAGTCATAACTATAAAATTATCCTTTACAACATTAAACGCCAAATTGCCTTGACTAGCCCAAAAGATACAAGCTCAGAAAATTCCCTAGACCATACACAAGATATATAGACCCAAAGTGAAACTGACATGAATAGGGAAAAACAAGCTACTGAGAGCCCAGAACAAAGTGATGCTGAAACATAATGACAGAAGGGCAGACTAAACCTAATAAACCTAAAAGCTAATCTCTCACTATCTCTTTATCTCTCACTCTCAGCCACTATCTCTATAACAAGAAAGATAGCACACACACATACACACACAAAAATCTTATACCAACAACAAAGAAAAAAAAACTTTACATGCATTCTTAGTCACATTTACACAATCTTAACCATTCTTACTCACAGTCACACAACCTTTTTTTTTTGTAATGCCACCAGAATTTTATTAAAACGTAATGGGAAAACAGTTAACAAAATATACAACAAAACATAATTCTAATATGTAGCATTCTACGTCAACATACAGCCCACAGAGACCCTCTGTGCAGTTTAAGGATCGCTTTTTCTTTTTAAGTTTGAGAACACTCTCCTAAACCAATTAAGTTTCAAAGATGGCTTCAGTATATTTTTTAAACCCTTACCTTCCATTTTAGAACAATATTGTGTATGGGTTCCAAGGCAGAAGACCAAGGCAGAATAGTAGGAAGGGCTAGTTAATAGGGGTTAAGTGGCTTGCCCAGGGTCACACACAGCCAGGAAGTATCTGAGGTCAGATTTGAACCCAGGACTTCCTGTCTCCAGGGCTGGCTCTCAATTCACTGAGTCATCTAGCTGCCCCCAGCTTCCATATTTCTTAAGGAAAAAACAGCCTACCCTATATAGTACAAGGTATATAACTGCTCTTAAGACTTTTCTAAAATGTGGTGTGCTGAGCTGGACACAAAATCCTATCTGTGATTTATGCAGAATAGACTACAATGATGACTATGTAAAGATTAAAATTTAGGGGAGATGGGGAGACTGAGGCAGGTAGAAATTAGTTTCTCTCTGCAAGGAGTATTATATTTTTTAGAGGTTTATTAAAGGCTAAAGATTAAAGAATATACAAGTAAGAAACATGTGCCTAGGCCAGAGGCCTAGACAAAATAACCTCACATCGCGCAAGAGACGAGCCTGCTCCAAAACGGAAGTCCAAAAAGAGCCAAGAGCCCCTCAAAAGCCTTTGAATCAACTTAAATACCTTCTCGATCTCGGCCCAGGTGAGATTACAAGGCATTCTGGGGAAGTGGAGCAAAGGCTCATGGGGATTGTAGTCCTGTATTCGAGTCTATTTTTTACATTCCCCCCCCTTTGATCATTTGCAAAAAATTAATTTTTTTCCAAAGGATCATGAAAACATAATCAATTTAAAGATTACAATAATTTGAAGATAAGAGAAAGAAAAGAATAAAACCAATAATTACTGGACGCATTGACAGAAAGCCAGTTAGGGGGCAGTCCCCTTTGGCATGAAAGTATGCATGTAAATAAATGTTCATTAACCACACCCAAAGTTCATTTTTGTGCATTTTGTGGTCTGGAGGCTTCTTCATGATGGCTTCTCCAACAGTTCAGTTTCTGAATTCAGGGAAGTAGCATCTTCTTTACCTAAAATTCTTCTCAAAAGGAATTTAAACTTTGCAATTTAAATAATGATATTTTTTTACATTCCCCCGTTAAGAGGGTGATATAAAAAAAAAAGGGGATCACTTAGGGATGCATGGCTGAGGTATGAGGTATATGAATCAATTGGCAAGAGATATTAAATACAAGGCTTTCTCACCAAAAAATGAGATCCAATTCCTCTTTGTATCTGGCCATGATCTCTGTGAGTAGAAGGCAAATGAATTGAACAAGGTTAACAATTTTTTCATCTTTAAAAATACAGTAGTACAAATATGTAGATATCCAAATCCCCAAAATTCTCAATAGCCCAATTAATTACAATAGCAAACAAACACACTTTCATATTTCACATAAGTTGCTGTATGACATTTTTAAAACCTATGAATTGATGGACATTTGTCACAATTTTTACAAACATAGCAATCCTTCAACCTTGGTATTTAAACATATTTTTTAAAAAAAAGTAAAACTCATCTTGGGTTAAGAACATAATCAAGAAATCTAGATATCATTCTGGTGCAAGTAAAGTAGTGAGCTGAAGAGCATAAATAAAGGGATGCTCCTTTTTCTTGGAGGCTTATAGGGATACAAATGCCCTGAGATTAACTGCCCAACTTCCATTCACATGTGGGAAGGTTGGGGGTTTATAAAATGTATTTCACTCCAGCTAATGGGCCTTACCTCATGGTAGGGGCAGGCAAAAATAACCAGATTGTTTAAAAAAAATTCCAAAAATCATATTTAAAAACCCTTAAAATCAAATCATTTGAGGTATTTAGCACATTAAAATTCCAAAGGTTGTTAATACAATTATAACCAGTTCTGAAGTCCATCTATCCTCAGCAAAATAGAAAAAAGCTGTTTTTTCATATATGGGCTTATTCACAATAATATTTGTTCAATAGTTATAGGGGAAAAACAACAGAATTTCAAAACTCAGTACATTTAAAATAAATTCAATCAACCTTCAGTTCAAGCAGAATAATATTGAATCCAGTAATATATGAACTTAAAATCACAAAGTTAAACCTTAAACAAAAAATGCAATAGAATACAGAGATTTTTATAAACCATTGGAGTTTGAAATGCCTTAGAATATAGCCTTTAGTCTCTTCAAAGTTCCTTGGGGGGTTTTTTGTTTGTTTGTTTTTTTGTTTTTAATTATCCATTTAAATGTCTATTGTCCGAAGGTAGAGTAGTAAAGGCTAGGCTATGGGGTTCAAGGGATCCGTCCAGGGCCCCATAGCTGGGAAGCATCAGAGGCCAGATTTTAACTAGAGACCTCCGGTCTCTGGGCCTGGCTTCCAGTTCACTGGGCCACCCATTTTCCTCCCGAAAGTTAAAGTTGAATCTTTGGGCTGAGTCTGCTTCCAGACAGGCAGGTAAAATCAAGGAAACTGCCAGAAGAGTCAAAAATCCTTTTAAACCATTGCTTTTTAGGTTTCTGTTTGAAAAGATGTTTCTGATCTCTAGTCTTTTCTCTCTCTCCCCTGCTCTGATCCCCCACGTGGAGGCTTAGCCTAAGGGAAAATTACCTGGTCTCCTTTCCCTCTCGTCTCTCCCCTCCACCCACGTGGCCAATACAGTTACCAGCTGGTCGCAATGAGTCCTGAGATCTGCTCCAAGGATCTGGGTGGTGAGTCAGCTGGGTCGGAGGCCAGATGGGTGAGAGACAGACCGCCGGGGTGGGTCCGGCCGGGAGCTGGAGCACAGCTCAGGCACCAGGTGAGAGGCCAGGAGCAGAAGCAGGAGCCGGAGAGGGCCACAGGCAGGAGCTGATCAAGATGGTTTTCTAAAGAGCATCTTGGAGAACCTTGGCTTTAAAAAAAAAATTCTCTAGGCTAAAAAATTTTTTGAGAAGTTCTCATCCAATCTAGTGGTTGCCATCTTTAAAGATTAAAATTTAGGGGAGATGGGGAGACTGAGGCAGGTAGAAATTAGTTTCTCTCTGCAAGGAGTATTATATTTTTTAGAGGTTTATTAAAGGCTAAAGATTAAAGAATATACAAGTAAGAAACATGTGCCTAGGCCAGAGGCCTAGACAAAATAACCTCACATCGCGCAAGAGACGAGCCTGCTCCAAAACGGAAGTCCAAAAAGAGCCAAGAGCCCCTCAAAAGCCTTTGAATCAACTTAAATACCTTCTCGATCTCGGCCCAGGTGAGATTACAAGGCATTCTGGGGAAGTGGAGCAAAGGCTCATGGGGATTGTAGTCCTGTATTCGAGTCTATTTTTTACAACTATCATCTCCTTGTGAATCTTTGCTTTCCTAGAAGCTATGTTTCTTTAAAACATATTTTTGTTATTAAATTAATAAGAAACACAAACCATCTAATTATATAAAGAAGTAAGAAAAAGATTGTATAAGAAAATGAGAAATTGTGTTATGTGCTGTTTGCTTTTAAAGAAGTTTTTATGTAGCAAATATATTAAATAAAATTGTAATTATATGTATATTTAAAAAACATAAAAGTACATTATGTTGCTAAATTAAATTATTTTCTATTAAATTTAACAAGGTAACAATAAAATCACTCTATTTGCCCTCCTTTGTCTTCTTTTGTTTCTTCTGTATTTTTAAAATTATTTGTTGATGTTCTTGCTTTGTTTATTTATCATCATTCACTACCCTGTACCTCTTCCTATAACAGATATGTATGGTTTAGCAAAATAAATCAACACGTCACTTTTCAAATTGTCTGAAAATATATATTCCATTGCTTAAATCTAGGCCATCAACTCTATGCCAAGAGGTGGGAGGCATTTTATATCCATCAGTCTCTTGAAGTCACTGTTGTCCATTACTTTGATTAGATTTTTGAAATCTTTGTTTTTTTTTCTTTTTTCCTTCTATAAAATGCTGTGAATGTAACAATAATTAACAAATATAAATATTTTAAGATGCAAAGAAGAGCAGGAAAGCAGATTGTATGAGAAACTATTAACTGCTGCTAAGTACATTTAGCTCTTAAAGGAAAACTATATATATATATATGTGTGTGTGTGTGTGTGTGTGTGTGTGTGTGTGTGTGTGTGTGTGCAGCATAAACATGTGTTTAACCAGGTACATAATAACAAAATTAATCGATTTGTGTCCCCTTCTACACTTTTTAAATTTTTCCTCCTTGCGTTTTAAACAGTGATCTTTCCAGGGCTATATTTTCTTCTTTTCAGCACCTCCATTTTGTGTATAGTCTAGTTCTTGTTTCCTGGCAATGGGTTTAGCCAATATTCAACTTTTGATGATTCTCTTGAGTTCTGTGTTTGGACATCAACTTTTCTGTTCAGGTCTGGTCTTTTCTTTACGAATGCTTGTAATTTTTCTATTTTATTAAATGACCATACTTTCTCCTGTAAGAATATAGTCAGTTTTGCTGGGTAGTTGATTATTGGTTGGAAGTCCTAGTTCCCTTGCTTTCCGGAATATCATATTCCAGGCCTTTTGGTCCTTCAGTGTAGATGCAGCCAGATTAAGTAGAGGAGGTGATCTATGGATTCTTTTGATCTCTACTTTTCCCTCTTATTCTAGAATGTTGGGGCAGTTTTCTTGGATAATTCCCTATATGATGTCCAAGCTTTTTCTTTTGTCATGATCTTCCAGTCGTCCAATGATTCTTAAGTCGTCTCTCTTGGAATGATTTTCTAAATCTTCTGTTTTGTGAATGAGGTGTTTCATGTTTTCCTCAATTTTTTCATTCTTTTGATTTTGTTTTTTAGTTTCCTGCTGCCTTGTGAAGTCACTTGCTTCTAATTGTTGTATTCTGGTTTTTAAAGACTGAATTTCATCCCTGGCTTTTTGGTCATCCTTCTCCTTCTGGTCTGATTTTCTTTGGAGGTCATCTGTCATCTCCTTTGCCTCATTTTCAAGCTGATTAATTTTGGCTTTCAGGACACTATTCTTCTCATTTTAGTTCAAGTGCCTCTGTTTCCAGATGATTTATCTTGCTGTTTAAGTACTTTTCCCAGTTGTCTTCAACCTCTCTTGTGTTTTGAATTGTATTTTGAGTTCTTCAAAGCCTGTGTCCAATTCGCTGTGTTTTTCCTTGGTGTTCCTTGATCTTCCTCTGTTACATTTGCTCTTTGTTCATTGCCTGGATAGAAGCTGTTGATTATAATTTCTTTTTTCTTTTTCTGTTGTTTGCTCATATTTGCCCCTTCTTTTCCCCCTGTAGTTGCCTGTAGTCTTGCTCCTCTATTATGTGCTGGATCTGTGGGTTTGGGCTTTCCAGTCTTGACCCTTGGAGCTTAGTCAGCAAAACTATTAGAGCAGTCTGTTGGGGAGGGGTGTTGGAGCTTGAGCTTCCCTGCCATCTGAAGGCTTGATAAGATTAAGCCCAGAGGAGTTATCTTGCAGAGCTGGATGTGCCCTGAGACCAAATCCTTGGGAAGGGGGGGGGGGCAATATGGAGTGCCTTGGCTGTGATTGGGCTGCCTTCTCTGAAGTTCTCCTCCAGCTACCTCCCTGCCCCCTATGTTCAAAGCCCTGAGCCTGGCATAGTTTTGCTCACAAGGTACTCCCTCCAGACTAGCACCCTTGCCCACCCAGAGATAAGAGTAAGATATAGTTGAAGGAAAAGAGATTTTTTTCTTTTGGGGGTGAGAGAAAAATAGATAGTTAAAATTAGGATTAAGAATCAAAAGATTGAATTACTTTTTAACCCTAGTGCATAACAATGCACAAGACAAAAAGGGGGATTTGTAATGTAAGAAAGGGGGTGGCAATGAGAAGCCAGGCTGAAGGAGAGATCAGCAGAATTGCAGCGGAGGAGGGGCAGAGAGAGAAGCCTGAGAGTTCTGAAGGGGCTAGAACTCTGAAGCTCCAACTGTCAACAGTCTTCCAACCTGGGAGATGGAGGAGGAAAGGAAATTTTCCTGGAGGCCGAGATAGAGTTCATTGGTTTGGGACCTGTTATTCCTTCAGGGACCCAAAAACACCTCCACTAAGACTCTTTAAGAACAGCTACTGAAATTCTTAAGGGGGTTTTGGATTTGGACTCATGCTAGCCAGAGTCATCCAGATCTTTCCCTGAAATTTCTCTCTCTCCCTAACCTGTTCCTAGAATCCTGAATTAAAAGCTAGTTAACTGAGGAATAGGGATCAACCGGTAGCTGGCTAGAGGAAGGTTCAAGTACCCCAAGAACTTGGGGGCCAGCCTTCCAGAGAGGACCAGTGTTAGGGTTTCCTACTCCCCACTTTCCTTGCTGGACACCCCTACCTCTCCCTCCCTGTGTGAACCCCAATAAATTGTTTACTACTTTAGAATTAGGTCTGGTTGGTTTCTGGTACTAGGAAAGAGGGCAGAAAATTTAGGGAGAATCACATCTCTTCCCCAAAAAGGGAAGGTTAGCTCAGGATCCCAGTGATCCAAACTGCCTAACCCAAGGGACAACATCTCTCCTTGATATAGGGGTGACCCCAGGTTTGCAAAGGGAAGTGACAGTGGGTGTCCTCCATCTCCCAGAACGATTCTCTGAGGAGACATATTCCCTCTGTCAAGAGGGGGTAAGACTTGGCTACCTCTCTCCCAGAAAAAGAGAGGGGAAGAAGAATCTTCTCTCTCCCCATTTCCATCTCTTCTTCCATTCCCTCTGGTTCCTCCTCTTAATTGTTGTTTTGGGAAAGAAATCTTTTGCTTTAGGATACAAGTTGGGCTTTTGTTCACAATCTTTTGGTTCTCTCTGTGTAGAACCTTGCCCTTGCTCTATAGAAAGTGGGGAATAGAAAGCCCTAACACTGGTCCCCTCTGGCAGACTGGCTCTCCCAAGTTCTCAGAGTTCAAGGCACTTGAACCCTCCTCCAACCAGCTGCTGCTGATCTCTATTCCTCAACTAACTAGCTTTTAATTCAGGAGTTTAGGAACAGGTCAGGGAGAGAGAGAGAAATCTCAGGGATCTAGATGGCTCTGGCCAGCATGAGTCCAAATCCAAAATCCCCTTGAGAATTCCAGTAGCTGTTCTTGAAGAGTCTTAGTGGAGGTATTTTTGGGTCCCCAAAGGAATAACAAGACCCAAACCAATGGGCTCTTCTTCAGCTTCCAGGAAAATCTCCTTTCCTCCTTCACTTCCCAGGCTGGAAGACCACTGACAGTTGGAGCTTCAGAGTTCTAATACCTTTAGCACTCTCAGGCTTCTCTCTCTTTGCCCCTCCTCCCCTGCTCTTCAGCTGATCTCTCCTTCAGCCTGGCTTCTCATTGCCACCCAGTTTCTTACATTACACTAACTTTCTACTTTTTCCTTAAACTGCCTTTCTGATCTCACTTTTTGTGATGAAATTTGGCTTATTCCTGTTAAAAGCCACTTACTTTAGGATCAGGTTAATAAAAATATCAGATTAACTTTAAGTGATTGTGAAACTCTTTAGAAATAAAATTGAGAGAGAAAAGAACAGGATTAAATGGTACGTTCTTGCCATGCCATTTTCATACAAATTAGAGATAAACTTTAAAAAATAAAAGTCAATGACCTATTAGATTATTCTGTGGGAAAATACAATGCACAATAATAATATAATTTTATCTTTGTTTTTATGCTACCAGGTCTGAACTCTACTTCAAGTTAACAATTTATTTTCCTGAAACATAAAAAAAAAAATGCTGAATGTTTGAATATGGCTAAAGTTAATGTCACAGAAACTACTAAATAGAATATGCTAATTCTTTTACATAACAATGATAATTCAATGCTTCAAATTCAATTTACTTTTGATTTTCTTACCTCATTTGACTCTGCTGACAATATTCTCCCCTCTCCAGGTTTTTATAACATTGCTTTTTCATGGTTTTCCTTCTATTCTGCTTACTTTCCTTTGATGGACATGATGATCTGCCTACTGAGAGAAGGTCCTACCCTCCCTGACCTCACCTCCCTCTATCTGATTACTATTTCTATGTAGAAATCACCTACATATTCATATTGGCCCTCATCTTTCACCTAAACTCTAAAACCTCTTATGTAGTTGGATGTCTTTACCTGAACAGTCCACAGGAATCTCAAACTCAATAACAATTCATTATTTCCCTCTAATCCCAGGCCTCCTAATTTTAATATTTCTATTTAGGACCCCACCTTTTTTTCCAGTCACACAAATTCATAAACAGTCATCCCCAATTATTCACCTTTCCTGAGTCTAGTCTCTTCCTTCATATCCAAATTGAATCTGCCTCTATATCTGTCATATTCAGCACCTTTTATCCACTCACAGAGCTTCTACCCTATTTGAGACCCTTAGCTCCTCCTTCTCTTGATCTCCCTGCATCCAAGCTCTCCAATCTCTGCAATCTGTCCTCCCTACAGCTGCTCAGCACAGGTCTGCCCATACCACTCACCTGTTCAAGAAGCTTCATTTTTTTTTTCTCTAATGCTCCATGGACAAAATACAAATGGCTTGACTTTTTAAGTCCTTCACAAGTAAGCTCCAGTTTGTTTTTAACGGAATGAACACATACACACCCCCTCAGGCAATTTACTTTGTAGTCAAACTGCCCTACTGGCTCTTCCCTATATATGGACTGAATATTTTATTTCCCCCTCAATACTTTTTCTGTGTGGAAGTTATAGAATATCCCCAGTATTGTAGTAGCTAAAGAAGCCAGACCTTGAAGACTTGTCAGGGCACAGAGTAATCCATCATGGCCTGTTCCAAATAAAGTACTCAAAGCCAAAGTGTTCTGAGGTCCCAGCTTGTTCAAGAAAGGACTCAGCTAAGTACATTTAACACCAGGCTCAGAAAAAAAAAAAAACAACTTAGTATCTTTCCTCTGAAACCCAACTGTCTTCCTAACTTCCCTATTTCTGTTTGTAGGCCACAGTATCAGTTATCCAACCTCCCAGTCATCCTCTACTCACTCTCCCTCACCTCATTCAAACATCCAATCAGTGGATGGAGAAGCCTCATCCATTCTCCCTCTATGATACCTCCTGAATCTGACTCCTTCTCTCTAATCACATAATAACTACCACCCCAGTTCAGGACCTCATCTTTTCTTTCTTGTGCCACTCCAAGCCTCCTAGCCAAAGCCCTGTACTTCAATACTCATTTTTGTTTAAATCAAAGAACTACTACTTTGAGAATTAATGAGAAGATTTAAATCAATCAATCAAGTAGTACTTATTAGGCTCAGCATGAAGCAAAGTGGAAAATCACAACTGCTAATATTAGTGACACATAGTAATAACTATCTTTGAATGAATGATTCTAATATTTTTTCCAGTCTAGGGACCTCTTCAATAACTTACTTTCTGAGATCCTTAGTTCTGATACATGAGCTTTCAAAGCCTTGGTTCTCCCAGACCCAGGACACCACACTCTTTCTTGACTAATTATAAACAACCTCCTGGCACTTTACCTATGGCCTGACCTTCCTCCCCCTAGAATTCAGACTCTTTCCTGGGCTTCCCAGGCTCTGAGAGTGGTCTTTCATTGTTCTTGCTTAGGGGTAGGCCACCATTTTGCTGTGGGCTCAAACTCTTCCCCTATATGTGGCTATCTTCTCCCCAATTAGAATGGGAACTACTTAAGGCCAGGGACTATCCTATTTGCTTGAATTATCAGCACTTAACAGTATCTGGTGCATAATATATGCTTAATAAAAATAATTTATTTTTTATTTATTCATCCACTGTGAATGAAACCCTGAGAGCTAGGAATTTACTACAAAGATGAACTTTGGCTCTACCCGTCTGCTTTCTCTTCCTTCTCCTTTCTCTGAGACTCTGAGACTCAGAACCCTCAGACTGGGGTATGGGGGAACACCATACAATTCCAAACTTGCTGCTGTGCTGGGCCTGCCCCCTTTCTGGGAAACTTTTTATGTATGTTCCTTCCTTATTAGAATTTAAGTTTCTTAAGAGATGAGAGTATCTTGTTCTCTTGTACCTGTATTTCTAGCAGGGAGCAGAGGGCCTGGCATATGTTATTTAATAAATGCTTTTCCATTCATTTATTAAAGTATTTATTAACTGTCTACTTATGTGCCAAGCAATGTCCTGGGAATACAAATATACATAACAACCAAAATTCCAAAATGCTACCCCCACAATTAAGCTGGCAAGTTGCAAAATAATTCATTTATAATTACCAAGTTCTTATTTAAGTAAGCATGAATTATAAACACGATAGTAACAAAGTACTTATTTTCTATAGCTCATTTATACTTTCTATACATGTATATGTAACAGTATGAAAGTTAAGTGATCCCCTCTTCCTATTTAAGGGAATGAGGCTATATTCCATTGGCTTTTACAAGCCTATATTTTACTGACCAATGAGTGATTTTTTTAATGTATATGTGACTGTATTCTAAAAGTAAAAAATAATAAAGGAGGTTTTCAATATTTAAAGTATTTAAAAGTTATTACAAACACATATGTAAAGAGATATATTCTAGTAAAAATATGGCTCATGAAATTTGCATTAAAATCATCATGTGCTTAACATGAAAAAGATTAAATAATAAAACTAAAAATGCCAAAGTTGAAATCTAAGCATGAACAGATCTTGGCATGAATATCTACTTCCTAAGGTTTCAATGTACCGTACATTGGAAGCTTTGGCGACTAAACAATTTTATTTTGCAATAAGAAGTTTTAGATACATGTGAAACAGATATTTTAAAAAGTGACATGAAATTAAATTTAGTGAAATTAAGACAAATCTGTATCTTCTCACTGTATTATTATATGACTTAATTTTCTTATCAAAGTGAGCACTTGTTCATAAAAGTAATGACATTCAATACCTTTTTCCATGGCAGTTTTTGCAACTACCCTGAAATTAATAACCAAAAGATATCACTATAATCAGAACTAAAACAAAATATATAAAACTCATATATATATGTGTGTATAACAATTTTAACATTAACAATAATAATGACCAATGTTTACTATCTCTTTAAGGTTTGAAAAACACTTTATAAATATTAACTCATTTTATCCTCTTAACAACTCTGGAAGGTTGCATAATTATCCTAGTTTTTTCATTTGGAGTTAAAAACTGATGCAAACAGAGGTGATTTACCCAGAGTAATGAATAATTTGGTTTTAAACACAGCTTACTGACTCCAAGTCCAGCGCTCAATATAATGAACTGTCCTATATTTTTCAAGTATAAGTTTACTCAATGAACTTTTCAATTTCATTATGAAATACATAATAATGATACTCATATTTATTTTCTCAATTAAAAGCTGGATAGTGTGGGGGAACAGAAGCTAAGATTTTTCCAGGCTCACAAATAGCCAAACAGTGACCTGGACCACCTGATTCCCAATAAAAGTCTGTATCATCTCAAGAATTCCATGCTTAAGAAAAATCCTAGGGGAACAAAGTCACCTAAATGAAAAACTCATAGTCATTTGCTAAGTTTCTAATGTTTTGTACTGATAATTCCCTTTCCAAAGAAGATCAATTACAGTTTATCACAGAAGGAAAACCCCACCCAAAGGAAAACAAGATGCCTAAACTTGTCTGTGGAATCCAGATTGAACTGCCGTCCTAAGAATACTGTTAACATTCACCTTTCCACATTTAAAGGGAAAAATCTGTACAGACTATTGTGCTAACATGAGGTGACAAGGTTGATGCTGAATAACAAGACATATATGGAACCAGTTAAATTATCGGTCTAAAAATACAATAATCTAACTGGTTCTATATATGTCTTGTTATTCAGCCCACATTACTCTATTTTTTCCTCAACAATCTCTCCAGACATTTAAATTTATTTAACATCCTCAACTCCTCCTTTTCTCTTCTCTCACATATCGTATCAGTGATTAATTCCTGACATTTCCACATTCATAATATCTCTTAAATATTTTCCCTTTTCTTCTGGGATCTCTTTTCTGTCACTCTAAGGTAGATCACATCACTTTACATCTCTATTATTCCAATAGCCTTCTGCCTGACTCAAGTCTCACTCCACTCCTAACCACCACTGAGCTGTCAAACTGATCTTCCTAAAATACAGATCTGACTATATCACCCATCTCTTCCAATAAAAATTCCATTGGCTCCCTATTACCTCCAGGATCAAATACAAAATCTGTCTAGCTTTCAAAGTACTTCAAAACTTGTCCCCTTTCTATCTTTCCAGCCTTCTTACACCTTACTCTCTACATTACTCTCATCAAACAACACTGACTTTCTCAGTGTTTCTCAAATAGAACTCTCAAATAGAACAAGTAGAACTCTCAACTCTATATTTTCATTAGATAAATTGTCCCCATGCCTGGAATGTTTCCTCTCTCATCTGTGCCTCTGTGTTTCCTTCAAGTCTCAGCTACAATTCAACCTCCTGCAAGAAGCCTTGTCTGACGCTCCTTAATCTTTGGGTCTTTCCACTGAGATTACCTGCAATTTATCCTAGATATCTCTTCTTTGCACATAGTTGTTGGCATATATGGTCTCCATCATTTGACTGTGAGTTCCCTGAGAGAAGAGACCATTTTTGCCTTTTTTGGGGGTATACTTATTACAGTGCCTGGAGCTTAGTAGATGATTAAAAAATGCCAACTGAGTGATTATGGTTCCACTCACCATCTTTGTAACTTTCAGGGCTAAGAAAGCCCTTGGCTTCCATTCCTACATATGGTTTGTCTCCATATATCAAAATTCAAATTCCTTAAGGGTGGAGATGGTTGGTCTTTTTTTTTTTTCTGTATGTGTACTCCTAGCACTTAGAACATAGTCAACCCTTTAATAATTTTTAAATTAATTCTTTCATTCATAAAATTATCCCCCTTTGAAACTATTGTATTCAATATTAACTATGAGAGAGAGAGAGAGAGAGAGAGAGAGAGAGAGAGAGAGAGAGAGAGAGAGAGAGAGAGAAAGAGAGAGAGAGAGAGAGAAAAGGAGGATGGATAGAGTGCTGCTAGTCCTAAGAAAGGAGGATTCATTTTCCAACCACTCCAGCATCTTGCCAAGAAAATTCCAAATAGGGTCACAAAGAGTCAGAAATGACTGAAAAGAGCCAATAAAAATAGATGGATAATTGTATTTTAATATAATTAGTTTACATTATAATCTTACTTATTTTATTTTATGAATTTAAAAAAATTCTGAAAAGGGTCTATTTCCTCATCAGACTGCCTTAGGGATCCATTCATATCACACACACATGTTTAAAAATCCTGAACAATTATGAGAATAATACCATTTTTTTTTAATGTTAGGGTTTCCACGAAAACTAGGGAAATCTTCTATTTTACTTCTACCCTACCAAAATGGTTGGATTATATATATAAATGTGATCTGTGTTTATAGCACCCCCTTGGCAGAAAATATTTAGGCAGGGAATATACTTGTATGGTTGCAGGTGGTTGCATCTTAATAGAATTTACTTTTGTGCCCTTATGAGAGGAGTTTTGCAAACATATATTTGACTAATAGTTAATGGCTTAGGCTTCCACTCAATCTTATCTTTAATATCCTGTAATTCTCTATGGATGAACAATGGGGAAGGGGGGGGGGGTGGAAATGGAGCAGGGAGCCAGGATAGCTGAAGAGACATGTTAGGCAGGACTGCAATAAACCAAAGCAAAATTTGAGATGGTAATGAGCAATCCGATTTTAGTATGCATGATCATACATCCTAGTATAATCTCTCAATAAACTCAATAAATCTCTCAAAAAACTCAATAAACATTCATTAAGCACCTATTAGGTGCATATGCTTTTAACAATTCTTATCAAAAAGCCTAGCTATAAAAAAATGAATAATTTTTTAAAACCCAAGTACTACTTTCAGAAGCACCCCGATTTGAACTTAACTGGAAATAAGGCAATGAGATATTCTTAGGGATTAAAAACGCATAACCGTCCAAAGTCTTTACCTCAAGGTCTCTGAGGGCCAGGGGATCCTGCAGCTTTTGTCTAAAAAACCAGGGAGTCCCACCCTCCCTCCAGACTTGGCACCAACCCTTCCTATCATTTCCTTACTGTTACTTGTCCCAGGAGATAAAGTCCTGGGCTGGAAGTCAGTAAGACCTAAGATCAAATCCAGCATCACACACTTATGACCTAGTAGGATCCTGAACCAGTCACTTAAACGTCTGCCTCAGTTCCCTCAACTGTAAAATGCGGATAATAATAATAGCACTTATCTCCCTGAGTTGTTATGAGGTTCAAATGATTTACTATTTGTAATGTGCTTATCACAGGGACTGGTACATAGTAGGTGCTTAATAAATGCATGTGTACTCTTCCCTTCATTTCTGTACGCCTTTTTGAGGTCCCCTTTTCTTCCTAAATCAGTGAGTCAGGTATCTGATGAGGTAAGGCTTGGGAATTAGTCTTTAGCAGGTCCAATCGCACCTATAGACCAGAGGGGGCAGTTAGCCATAGCAGAACAGAGAGCAGAGCCCTCGGACTGCAAAAAGAGCATGATTAACAAACCAGAAACTCCTTATCTAAGAAGTCTGTGGAGCAGTTGGGATGGAGGGCGGGGCTGGGAATTAGCTTTTACTTTTTTCCCTTTCACATTCATTTAGCTTTTGGCTGTGGAAGTCCAATAGAGAATTAACACTTGACTCTCAGGGGAATCTCAGGGACTGGGAGGATCTGTTACAGCCTTCCTTGCTTGGCTCTCGGGTCTAGGAAACCAAGCCTGACCTCGACTTCAGATGACCCCGGAAATAGAGCACGACCGACCCCTGAAGTCACTGCCTGAACTTAACATGATGCCGGAGAGCTAAACTTTCCCATAGCTCTTTCGAGGTTTCTGCCCAAAAGAAAAATGGGCGACAAACCTGTTTGAAAGGGACGATCTTTATTTTATCGCCGCCGCCCAAACTAAATATGGAAGTAGAAGCAACGATCCATTGCTTAACCAAAACAAAGATGGCGACAAGAGCGCCTGCCTTCTTCAGGTCTCCGGAAGGAAACTCTAGCAATTGGTCATGTGGTTGGCCAAGGCCGATTAAGTGTCATTAGGAGGTCGTCCGTATTATGAAATCTCACTGAATAAGAGAAAGACTGAAGAAGTTGGAAATAGCCTAAGTCATATGCTAGTAGGAAGTAAAGGCCTGATAAAAAGTAAATGCACACTTTAAAAAATAACATTACCAGCGGGGAGAAAAAATGCTACAAGAATGACTAAATAGTAGGAAAATAGAACTAGCCTGTGAACATTGGTGATACGAAGGCAAAGGCGCCAACTTGGAAAACTTTCCGTACTTCCACAAAGTCCGCTGAGATGTGAAACACGAAAGCTTTAATTCCTCGCTCTGAAACCAGCTCGGATAAAATGGGCATGCGCAGCCCCTCGCCCAAGTTTCCAAGTAGTTTCTGCCTAGGATTCCATTCCTCCGGGTTTTCGAGAAAGCCGAAGGGATTGAAGTCACCACAGAATTTCTCTAACATTAAGTTTATTCATGTTTGCTATACTTGCAGGGAGGTGTGTGCGTGTTTGTATCTATATTAAGGAGGATATTACATATATTTGCAGTAGATATATGTGTATATATATGTATGTATATACATTAATATATATCTTCAGAAAACTGCAAAATGGCTCAAAAAAAACTAGCCACCTAAACTAAAAACAGTCCTACAAGAAAGGTTCATTTCAAAAAGCAATTTCCTGCTAAAATGCTCCCACCTGACCTCACACAAAAATAGAACTGTCGACACACATGCACACATGTGTATTTATATGTGCATATGTGTGCATATATACAAGAACACACACAATCCCACTACTTCCTTCTGCAAAATGATTTGTGCTACTCACCTGCTTGTCTCTTCTCTTTAGGGATTGCCTTCTGTCTACTCTCTAAGCTAAAAAATACCTTTCAGATCTTCCTTATTCCAAGGTCATTCATTGTGCCACCATGGAGAGTGTGTATATATGTGTATGTTGATTATATATATATATATATATATATATATATACACATACACTTATGCATCTATAGTTACACATGCAAATGCGCTGTATTTGTAGCTATATATGTATGTGTATTGTATATATGCATACATATGGACGGGCATGCATACCTATATCCAGGGTGTTTTGTCTTTTAATATTAAAACTCAGTGTATATATATATGTATATATACATATATAATATATAAGCCTGTGTCAACACATTGTATGTAAACAGCTATATCCACATGCCTCCCTCCCGACATCATATGTATGTGTGTGTGTATGCATATATATGCATATGTATTTAGTATCTTCCCTATTAGAATGTAAGATCCTAGCGGTGAGGGACTTTTCACCTTTCTCTATAGCACTTAGCACAGTACCTGGCAAAAGGTAAGCATTTAAAAGATACTAGTTCAGGGCCTCGTTTGCCTAGAGTGAAAAGCTTAAGGCCACTTGGGCATATAGGTCTCGTCGCGTTTTCTGAAACTTTAATCAGCTTCATCTGGGACATCTGAGCCTAAATTTATTGATTCCCCCATCTCTTCTTCCTTTTACAAAGAATCTGTTTTGAAATAATCCAAGCGTATAATATCCAGTCAAAAGGTTCTCATTCTCCCAAGGCTTTCCTCAAGGTCAGATTACTAGGGAAGATCTCAGAACAAGGAACTAGAGAAGAAAACCTTTGAGGCGTTTTAGAGTCTTGGGTACGACACCCGGAAGAGCCTGTAATCATCTCATCCAGGGCCGAAAGGTAAGGGGTTAGGACGAACGTCTGAAAGGAGCGCATGCTCATTCGCTAGCGCCTATCGCCTGCTGCGGAGTTGGAGGGCGGGTTTTCTTCTCTTCCGGCTTAGTGGCGGTGTAGCAGCCTCGGGAGGCGGAGCGGCGGGTGGGCAGGTGAGAGAGAGACTGACACCGACTATAACTGGGGGCCTGGGGCCAGGGGTGGGGTGCCAGGGTTCCCCTCTTAGCGTGAGGGCTGGACTCCTGGCCCAGGCTGAAGGATGTCGGGATGGGGGGAGGGGAGGGAGCAGCGGGCCTGTCCAGAAGGCCCAAGCCATATCCCCTAACCATGATGTTAAACCTTCCCCGTGTGACTTACACTTGACCAGATGTGCAGTGTCAGGGTTGCAGCTTGCTGCTAATTTTATACTAATTCTGCGTTGGGACTTAATTGAGAAACATTTAAGAGGTTCTCCTAGCTCTTCATAATAGCTATCGCATTCTATACCAATTCCTTCATTTTAAAGAAGAGGAAACAGTTCCAAGAAGCTTAAGAGATTTATTTAATGTCACACAGAAAATGTTTGATGTAGGGTTTGAAGCCAGGCCCTTTTGGTTTTCCCGTATTGCCTGGTATGTTATAGTTTAGAGATGCCTCCTACCCTCTGAGATTTAGGGTCATATTCAACTTGAAGCTACACATCAATATGGATTCAGGACACTATAAAGTAAATTTGAGATGTATCAAAAAAAAAAAAATGAAAGGTGGAGGACAGCAGCAGCCTGGTGGCTCGGTAGATGCAAGAGCTAGGCATCCGACACTAAATAGCTGTGTGACCTTGGAGAAGTCACTTAATCCCCATTGCCTCGCCCTTACTACTGTTCTGCCTTGGAACCACTACAGAGGACAGTTCAGGATTAAAAAAACAAAACAAAACTGGACTCCACACTTCTGTGTCTGTAACTGATTCTCCCAATCACTTCTTAGGAATTCCCAATAATTGTGATATATACGTGAAGTAAAGGACTAAGGGGAAAGTGACTAGGGTTTATTATTTATTCAACAAATTTATTGAGCTACCTTGCAAGAGGACCTGTGGGAAATTAACAGAGAATTCCCCCCTACTCCCCTAAATATCTTGACTTGAAACATCTAATGAATTCTGTAATTGTTAATTTTCATTGTGTATACACATTTAGCCATTTAAAGATACCATATTTTAAGAGCACAAACCCTACATATTGGTATCAGTACAGTATATAAGACACAATCCTACCCCTCCAAGAATTTACATTGTGGTGCACTTTTCCAGAGGCCAAGGAGAACATCTTACAAGGAAATTGCTCCTTTAAAATTGACCACCTTTGTAGGACTTTCTACAGCTAGTGACTGATTTTTCTGAACAATTTTGCATATTTTTGAAGCCACTTATCTAGATTGCTTGCACACCAGGAAAATGAAAGCAAGCCTGTTTGTTTACTGAGGAAAAAATATTCTCAATAGAAGGGGGCTTTTTTTGTTTGTTTGTTTTGAAAATACATCTTAACCTTTGATTGTCTATAGTACTACAAAGAAGATTAGGGATATAGGGTAATAGAGATCTTAGAGGTCATCTAGTCCAGCCCCCATATTTTACAGATGAAGAAACTAAGTCTCAGAGAGACTTTGATATTTCTAGGGTCACACAGGTACTAAGTAGTGAAGAAGCACCTCTGACGGAAAATCCAGTACTCTTTCCATTACTTTTTAAAAAATATGCCAAATCAAATACTTTGGCTTGCAATTCCACCTCTCTACCTAGTATGAGCTAATTCTGGGCTCAGCCTTACTACTGAAAGCCCTGAGATTGACTGTGTAACAATGAGGAAAGTTGCCAAGGAGAATGGTGTGTTTGTAGAAATGGTTGCTAGGATTTGACTGAGTAACAGAGATCTCCAATTACAGGGGTAATGCACTCCGAGTTCATCTAGAATTGACTGTAACCCTTTTTACTGAGGTCCTTTCAAGGTGGTAGACTAATGAACAAAGCTGAAATTAGTTTAGACGATTTTAATAGTGTTCATTTATAAAAACAAAGATAACTGAATCCTTTTTTGGCTTACAAACAAAAAATATCCCATCTCAACTGCTATATTAAAATTTTATGACCAGAAAGGATGTTAATAAATAAAAATTCAAGAAAACTAAGATTGCAAAGAACTGAAACCTGGCATCACATTTAAACAAAACTCAGTTTATTAACATTTTAAAAATTAATCTGTTCACAATTAAATCATCTCAAGTGCAGACTATCTTGATCAAAATACCTTTTGAATGTGGAAGCAGGAATAAAGATAAGTATTTTAAAGTTTGTTTTGTAGCATATCCTGAAGGTGAGCAGCTGGATATCAGTTTAACTAGACCTGGTAAGAAATTTCTTAAACATTAGAGTCTGAAAATCTTTCTATTCTCTGTAGATGCAATTTTGGAAAGGTGAGCTGGACCTTCTTAGTCTATTTTATTCTGAGGTTCGACATCTTTAGCTCATTTGCTCTTTGAATTAATTATTCCTTTTTCTGTATTTTCTGTTGGGTGCAAAATAGTCTCATGTTATTCATATTTGAACATCTTGTTCCTGGTCACTTGAAGAATTTGTTCCTTGTCATTGGAACTGCTAAGTTTAAACACTGTGTCTTGGAGCATAGGGTTTTTTGTTATGTTTTCTGGAGATGATACATGGATTTTTTCTTTCAACATTGTTTTTGTTTAGAAGTTCTGGTAAATCTTCTTGTAGTATTTATTACATTATGATATTCCGATTTTTTAAAGTTGTCTCTCCACATCCTATCTTCCAAGATCACCATGTTTTGCTTGCAAAGACATGTTTTCTTGAATTTAATTGCTTTTTTATTCTTATTTCAGATTGACCTTTAGTTCTGTGTTCTTAAACTGTTTTCTCTTGTTTCCTTGGTGAAGTTTGCCTCTTTGGTTTCATGTGTTTCCTGGTTTTCTGTTCAGGTCATGCATCTGCTTTCAAAACTCTTATTTTTGCCTTTAACCTTTTAGAAACATCCTACTCTAGTTCTGTGATTTCTTCAGATTCCACAAGGTCCTGGTACTAATTCATTTACCTTTCTTGCAGTATTTGTTCAGAAATTGTCCAGATTCGGGGACAGCTAGGTGGCTCTGAATTGGGAGGCAGGCATAGAGACTGGAGATTATGGGTTCAAATGTGGCCTCAGACACTTCCTAGCTATATGAATCTGGGCAAGTCTCTTAACCCACCATTGCCTAACCTTTACCAGTCTTCTGTCTTGTAACCAATTCACGATATTGCTTTTAACATGGAAGGTAAGAATTTTAAAAGAAATGTCTAGATTCATTTAGATGGCTATCTTCCCTTCTGTTATTAAAATCTTCCTCGTATGATCTTAAAAATTCTTAATCAAGTTTTTCTTCTTAGATCTTTGGTAAGTTTAGTCTTTTTCCCCCTATATATTTCCCTTTTGTTCACTTTTTGACTCTCTTTATGGTATATCCTCTCAGGATTGACCTTCAAAATTGTTCCAAGTGTCTCATGTGCTTTTTCAAATAAGCTTCAGTTTCTGTTCCAGATGGCTTCTGGAAGAACAGAATTTGCTTCAGTTTGATCCTTGTTTTCCCTTTCCTTCAGGTCTGTTGGACCCCCTACATTACACTGGCACTCTTCCCAGATTCCCTCTTTTTCTCAAAGTATTAGGAATGCAGTTGCCCTTGGCAAAGCAGACTTCCTGCTTTCTTCAACCTCTGTTTCTGCATAAGATTTGGGCATGGTGGCAAGGAGATGAGTTCTGTTGCTTATTAAGAATGATGGGAGTCAGGGCTGGTGGGTGGGATGGGAGATAGGAGGTTATCTGTCAGATAACAGTATGCATCAGCAAAATAATTGCTAAGGCAGCTTCCAGAACATAAGTCCCACTTTTCTAGAGTGTAAAGCTGGTGGAAAATGAGGTGCAGAGCAAACCTGGTATAAATTAGGGATTCAAGATTACCTTTTTTTACTATTGAACTAACATCAGGTTGTTATCTTCATCAGCAATTTCTATACCTCTGGTGCCTAATTTTTATTTTGCAGAGGTTTGAGTGGCCTTCTTGATAAGAGAAAATGGCCAGTCTTTCATCTTACTTTATTAGTCCATAATTCTTCTAAATTGATTTTAAATGCTATAGTTTACTAAGAGACGGTTTTGGCTTTCGTGGACCATGAATATTGTGTAAAAATTGCAGTTGGAAGTAATTTCATAGCCAGTTAAGAGCTTTTCTGCTTGTATTTGTTATCCCTTGAATCCCCAATTAGACTTTATATTATCCCACATATAGTAGATTGAGGTGCTCCAGGTTAGAGGTCACAGCCACAGAAAATGATGATTGGATAGAAGTTGTCTGGTATTAAGTACAGATGGATAAAGGTATTCCTATATTCATGGTTGTTCTTTAAAGAGTGACTGTGATGTCCCCTTTTCTAGTGTGTTTTCTTCATGTGAACCTCACATTCAAAAGGATATGAATTAGAAGCTGGAATCAGCTGATTGAAATGAGAGAGACATAACAAAGATCCTCCTGACGTAAGCTAAGTTCACTGAGTGAACCAAGTAACAGGCTAGATAATATTAAAATTAGTTCAACTATATTGCCAAATATCAGCAAGACAGGACACAGGTTATGAGGTGACTATCCATAAAGTAAATAGGCCCACTGACCTTGGCTTAAAAATTGTGGGATCATTTATGGATCACCATTAGCTGATCTCTTCTATATCAAGTGAAATAGGGAGTTCAGATTTCAGTCTCTAGATTTGTTAAACTTCTTTCCAGTTTTTTGCCTGTAAAGCCTGTGTGATCTGAGTGTTTTCTTATGATCTGCATAAGTATTTTAATGACTACAAATGCTTAAATTTTAAATTTTATTTCATTAAATATTTCTGAACTACATGTAAAAATTATTAACATTCTTTTAAAAAAGATTTTATATTACAAATTCCTTCCCTCTCCCAAATCTCCCTTAAGAAGGTAAGCAGTATAAGAACCTCACTGTATTTAAGCAAAATTTGCCTTTTTTTTTTTTAAACCCCTACCTTCTGTCTTGGAGTCAATACTGTATATTCGTTCCAAGGCAGAAGAATGGTAAGGGCTAGGCAATGGGAGTTAAGTGACTTGCCCAGGGTCATACAGCTGGGAAGTGTCTGAGACCAGATTTGAACCTAGGACCTCCCATCTCTAGGCCTGGCTCTCAATCCACTGAGCAACCCAGCTGCCCCCTAAAATTTGCTTTTACAAAGTAATCCATGACCTCGTTTTCCATTCGCATAGATAATCCAGAGTATTTCTCAATTCTCCATGCCATTTTAATTATTAATCTCACTTAGATCATGTTAGTGAAAGGAATACAGACTCTCACTTTTTTCAAAGTTTAAATAAAGAAACATTCATTCTATGTCAAACAAGGTATTATCATAAGCTGATACAAAGAGCATAATAGATACCATTGGAAATTCAGTACAGGAAAACAAATATTTTAATTTCAGAAGTAAAGCATGTATTTTGGCTAATAGCTTAGTTAAATCTAACAACAGTAATTGAAAATATATTGTAATTTGTGGAAAGAAGAGGGTTTTGATTTCTCACAAAATGTTTTTTTAAATTTGTTGAAATCTTCAGCATGTTTTTAGTAGAAGTGTTGCAGATATAATAGGGAATGACTAAAAACTACTAGATACTATTAGGGCCACTGCAATTAAACTTTGGTTTAGAAGAAAAGAGATAACTTAATACTTTCTAAACTTTTGTAATGACAGTGCCAGCAAAAATAATAGTAGTTTTATTAAGGTTTTTTTTGATGCTGAAACTAGTCTTTTCAGATTTACCTAGACTGCTACAATTAATAACGAATATTTCCTTTCCTTAAAATCAGATTGAGGTAAATTGCTTCTCATCCTGTTACCTAGCCAGTGAGCCATTCAGCTCTTAGAATTTATAGAACCTGAACAGAATTTTTTATTTCAGAATTAAAAAGAAAATCTTTAAAAATCATCCATACCAGCAATTCTCAGTGTAGTCTAGAAATCACTGTGAACCTTTCCAAAGGGTTTACAAAGTCACAACTATTTTCATAATAATACTAATATATTTTAATTTCCAATATAATAAATATTGACAGAAAACAACCCACATAACCTAAAGCTCTTTGGGGGTTCCTCAGTACTTTTTAAGGGTGTAAAAGTCCAGAAATTTTGAGAACTGCTAATCTAAATTATTCCCTTAATTGTAAGGCAGGGTGGCACCTAAATTTAACTTGTAAACAAGTCATCTTTTATTTTAAAATCCTATCTAATTAAGTGAATAAAATGAATGAATGGATGAGTACCTTTTATACATAATATTTTATAACATACTTTAATAGAGTCTTAATCTTTATAATGCAAAAATTATTTTGACTATCTAAACAACTCTTCTGCTATATGGTCAAGCCTATTCCTTGTAGCCCTCCTCTCAGCAGTTCATATAAACAAAATCCTTCCATATTTTTTAATAATATAAATATTTATACAAACTTGTTTTAGCCAATTAAACCTAATTCCTTTGACCTTTCTTTTGAGATCTTTTTTTCTAAACCTTTAGGCATTGTCATTGCTTACTTTTGGATTGTCTGTTAAGTGCTTTAATTTCTTTAATGCAGAACCCAATAATAAATGTCTAATCAGTTTTAGTAGCCAGAAGATTACTTTTTGTTAATGATTTATCTGATTCTTTTGTTAAAGATTACCCCAGTATCATCAAATAGATCAAATGTTAATATGAGCAAAATACAGTTATAGTCATGTAAATAAAATGAATTCTCTTTGTAAATGTTTCTTAAGGTTATTATAATTTTTCTAACAGATATAATAATTAATGTTCTTTAATGAAAGATGAGCAAAAGTTATTTTCAAGTATTACTTTATGAGTTTGCCAAGCTTCCTGCTTCTGCTTTCTGCCTGTACATATTTTTGTTAATTAATGGTGTGACACACAATAATTAAAGATGCTTGACGTTCAGATTTTACTGTTCTGAGGGGTGCTATTTCTTTTTGTAGTTTACAAAAGTAATCTGGGGAGGATATTATTTAAAATAATTAACTTTTTATATAGGTACATTGTTGCCAAAGTTACTATGAGTCTTAAGACCTTTTGGAGAGACTACAAAGTTCTTCTTGTTATGATACCTTCTATCGGACTGATTCACATAGGGTGGAAGAGCATTAAGAGTAATCCAATTTTCCAAACTGCTAATGCTAATGAGGACAGTATTCCAGAACCTGGAATTGTGGCACATATGATTCCCCAGAAGAACCAAAACCAAGTCAAATAGCAATCATGCATTGCTTAGGTAAGTGATTTAGCCATAGCAATGAAAAGAATATGTACTAAATGAGAAACTTTGAATTTTGAAAGAGAAGAGAGAATGTATAAGGAAAAGACTTTCACAAATCATTAATGTTTAATATGATGAAGCACTGGCAAAGTAGTATATTTTTGTGTGCTGTATAGAAGGCATTTGTCTCGTATATATGAATATATATTTGGGGGGGTGGAAAGGAAAAGTTAGGTTTGGGTAGTATAATGAGTCAGGCATAGATATATTTTATTTTTATGATCTTGAGTTTGTTTTTAAGAGTTCTCCAAATGAAATATATTATTCCTCTAGGTTCATTTTGTTATTCATTTGAACTTCTGGGAATGTGATGCATAAAGGCAGATTGTTGAGTATATAGAGATAAGAATTATAACAGTATGTAATATTTATTTATTAATTTATTATTTATTTATTTTTAAGCCCTTACCTTCCGTCTTGGAGTCAATACTGTGTATTGGCTCCAAGGCAGAAGAGTGGTAAGGGCTAGGCAATGGGGGTCAAGTGACTTGCCCAGGGTCACACAGCTGGGAAGTGTCTGAGCCTAGATTTGAACCTAGGACCTCCCATCTCTAGGCCTGGCTTTCAATACACTGAGCTACCCAGCTGCCCCACAGAGTATGTAATATTTAGCATAATTTCAGGAAGATTTAATTCAAGTCAACAAAAATGTATTAGGCTCCTACTATGTGCCTGTTGGGGCAGCTAGCTGGTGCACCATACAGAGCACCAGGCCTGCAGAGAAGATTTATCTGCTTGAATTCTAATCTGGCCTCCGACACTTTCTAGCTATGTGACCCTAGACAAGTCACATAATTCTGACTCAGTTCCCTCATCTATAAAATAAGCTGAAGAAGGAAATTGCAAACCACTCCAGCTGTTTGTGCCAAGGAAATCCCCAAATGGGGTTACATGACTGAAAAACAACTTAATAACAATGTACCAAGCACTATGCTAAGCAGTAAGGATACAGTTCCTCCCCTCTTTCCTATACTGCCACACAAAAAAACCAAACCAGCCTCCACTCTCAGGTCACAGTACCATGGCAGAGACAATATGCAAATAGTCAGGTACAAACAAAATATATACAGGATGAATTTGAGATAATCTCAGAGGGAAGACGTTAGTATTAAGGATAACTAAGGTTTTTTTTTTTCAATTGAGGCTTATAAGTTGAGGTGAAGGGGGAGAGAATTCCAGGCATTAGGGATATCACGTGAAAGGGATCATGAAAATGAATTAACAGGTGATGGAGTGTGTTGTCTGAGGAATAGCAAAGAGGCCTGAATTCAGGAAGTGAGGTATCCCACTCCTTTCACAGTACCTACAAACAATCAAAGGAACGTGGAAACTAACTGAATGATCAGTATGAGGACAATTTTCAGATGAAATATATGGGTTACATTAGATATTAGGAAAAAATAGGATCCCCCTGTTGTTTCTAGGACAATAGAAAAGGAGATTCTATGGTAGCTGATAGTGTTTGGTTCTGATTTTAGCACAGGGCTATATATTTTTTTTTACCCTTAATTTTGCTTAGATTTAGGACTGATTTGAAGTCGTCATTAGCAAATCAGTTACTTTGGCATGGAGCTGCTTGGCTGTCATTCCTCCTTCCGTGGCATTCTAACAAGTCTTTCTGCCACCACCACCTCCCTTGCCCCCTCCTTCCTTTAATCCATTTTACAACTACTACTGTCAGTCCATCTCAAGTGCATGTCTGATCATGTCACAGCTTTCACCAGTAACTCTTATTTTAGTCTGTGTTCAGTGACAAATTTTTCTATTTTATAGCTCATGCTGTCCCCATATGTCTGTCCAGGTTCTGAAACCTCAAATGTTACCTCCATTGTAAAGCTGCCTCCACAGGCTATGATTTCTTCGTTCTCTGAAGATGCCTTTCGTGCTTTGCATTGTAGTTAATTGCTCACTTGTCTTTTTTTTCTCCTACTGTCCCTCTCTCCTACTTGCCTTCACTTACAATCATTGTAAGCTTTTTGAGGGCAAGAATTGTTTTATATTCATCTTCACATCCTCCTGCAAGAGTGACCACAGCACTTTACAAATACGAATGACTTAATAATTGTTGTAGTAGCCTGTGCTGATAATGAAGAAATAGGAAAAGGTTTTAAAATATGTTATCATGATATTATACAACTATATCAATTGACTGATTTTACAAGCAAAGAATATCACAGAAATAAAACCAAAATTTCAGATAAACAAAATTGTAACAATCCCTCAACAACTCACAGAGATAAGCAATTATCTTTGTGATCCGAGGAGCTAGATTCTTCTGTCAGATAAACAGGGTTTTTTTCCTCTGGTTATAAACAGTCCTTGAAAGAAAAAGACTGTTACACACACATTTTTAATTTAGCTTACTTTGCTCCAGCGCCCTCTGTAATAGTGACTATATCCTCAAGTCTTCTCTCCACTCTAATTTCTGTTTATTCCAAAATTCCTCCCACTGGCTTCATTGCACTTATAAAAAATTCATTATATATAGGTTTATAAGGTTAATCTATTTCCTAAAATAATTAGAAGCCATAAAATGGCAAGTACATTGGAAGGTCCAGCTTTACCATTTCATAGTATCGGGTTTATTCTCACACAGTACAGTATTAAAAGGAATTTCATTCCTCATAACATAATTTGCTACTATAGTTAGTAGTAAAATTGCTACTTTTGGCTTGTTCATTTATTTGGCATTTCATGAAAATTCATTTGTAATATCAGAGAAACTGACAAAGATCAAGTCAGCTGCAATGTTCACTATCAGCCACCTAACATATCTTTGGCATTCTTGTTTGTTATTAACTGAAGATTTAAAAGATTTTGTCTGTGACAAGATTTTAAAACCAAAAATCACCATCATAATTGAAAATTGCCCTGAAAATCTTGCCTTAAATCTAGTGTGATTTTACTCATATTTTTTGTTACGATAAGTTAGGATGCAAGGGTTATTTAAATAAGTATAAATTAATGACTTTGTAGACTTAAGAATGTATAATAAATTGTTGATGTCTAATTGAGGAAATGACCAAATGGCATGTTTAGTTTTGAAGTGAAATGTACTTGTAAATTATTTATCATATTCACATTTCCCTCGTGCATTTATAATTTGTGTTGTTTTGCTTTCCAAAATCATTAAAATATTTGTCAAAAATTTAGACTGCCATCTTATGTCATTTTGAAGTTCTTTGTAACTTATTCTGAGGACACAATGTTAGAAATAGCATTTTAAAATTGTTATCTCCAAATATATATGAAAGATTTATGTAATGTCTTAATGTTTGTGTTTCTTACAGAAGGAAGTATCTTACCAAAAGAATTGTCTTTGAAACTTAAATTTCGTTTTGGCACAAGAAAAAGAGATGAAACAAACCAGCTGGATTAGAAAGAACTGGCTCCTTGTAGCTGGATTAACTTTTATAGGTGTCCATCTTGGCACATATTTTATACAGGTAGCTGCAAAACACTCTGCCAAATCTCAATCGGGATCCAAAGAAAAGAATATCAAAGAAATGAAGTAAAAGCATTTGTGGAATTATTGATGTATGTTGTTCAATCAGCAACAAAAGCATAAACTGTTTAAAATTTCATGGCCGGTGTGCCACATGTTCTGACATATCCTTGATGGGTTAATTGTAAAACTTTAAAACATCTGAAAATATATTATCTGAAAAGATCATTAAGAAAATAAAATTTATCTTTACCATTTATATGTAGCCTTGAAGTAAGATGTCTCGTGTTAAAGCTAAAACACCTTCATTATGTACCTGTGAACTGCTGACAAAAGAAATAGTTAGTAAATCTCTTTCTGGCTTAAGAGAAATTGTAGCATCTTGCTATGGCCCTTCTGGTAGACTGAAGCAACTGCACAATGGTGTTGGAGGTTCAATTTGTACAACATCATCATCATCATTATTGTTTAATAACCTTTCTGTCACCCATCCTATATTAAAGATTTTGACAACCTCTGTGCAAAATCATGTATCACATTTTAGTGACTGTGGCTTATTTACAGCCATTCTTTGCTGTCACTTGATTGAAAATTTTCAGAGATTAAACTTGTCATCTGCTACCGTTATTAAAGTGAGTAACCATCTTTTGAGTCTCTGCACTGACTATCTCAACTCTGAGACCTGTGGCTGCCGAATCTCGGTAGATTTTAGCAATATGAAGACTCTCCATTGTTTGGTACAAAGCATATTAACAAGTAAGCCTGCTTGCCTACTCAACAAAAAAGAAGCAGATCATATCAGTACTTTAATTCTGAAGGCATTTTTGCTTACGATTCCAGAAAAGACTAATGACTTTGCCATTTTGGGGAAAAGTTTAATTATACCTTTAAAAGGTGAAAGAGTTATGGATTCTACCGTATTGCCTGGAATAGTCATTGAAATGCCAGAAGTTCAATTAATGACGTTTCCTATCAAAAAATTACCATCAAATGCCCTCAAAGTGGCACTCTTTTGTATCTCTATGTCTGGTGAGATTTCTGATTCTGGAGAAGGAACACTAATTGTCACTTATGGAGTTTCTCTTGAAAATGCAGTCGTGGACCAGCTACTTAAATTGGGAAATCAGCTCATTAGTGATCATGTAGATATTGTTGTGTGCCAGAAAGTTATACATCCAGTTTTGAAGCAGTACCTCCATCAACACCACATTGTTACCATAGACAGAGTTGGAATATCTCTGATGGAACCCCTGTGTGAAATGACAGGTAATAATGAATCAGATTTTTTTTTCTTTTTGAACACATTAAGATTTTCTCATTTGGATTATATGCACTGTAGATATAGCTTGACATTGCCCCTTTGGTAGATAAATATACAATGTATTCTACAGCCAAGTTTTTTCACATCAGCCTTGCTCAGGCACTAAATGAATAGAAAGTCAATAGCCACGAAGAAAAGATGAAGGAGAGTGTGCCCTCTCCCTTTCTTCCCTCTCTCCCTCCTCTTCCTCTCACCTTCCCCCATTTCTCTATATTTAGTGTATGTGTTTTATATGTATTCACATACATACAGGTATACACACATTATGTATCCTGAGGATGTATGTAGCACAGTGCTTGTTGTGTAGTAAATTCTTAATGCTTTTTGAATGGCATTTCAAGTTTTGCCTAACCCCTAAACATAATACTGGAACTTTGAAAGCATTTGTTTGTACACTGGAGAGCTAATTTTACCAAATCCACACTGTCAGAGTTAGCCCAGTAGTTGTACAGATTACCAAAAAGTCTTAACATGCTCATAATAATTTATAATTTACTGCATAGCCTTACCAGCATTGTTGGAACTAAGCTATGTAGTAGGACTCCTTATTTTCACGTGTTAATTTCCCAGAATTCCCTTTCTTTTCACTTTAGCATCTATACAAGTCATTGAATGCCGTGGTGGTGGTAACTTGAGCAGGGAATTCATTATTTTTCTAAAGTTATTTCCTTCAACAAACTTCTGTATTTCTGTTGAGAACAGTGACATACCAGGTTCATATGTTCATTGTCATCATTAACCCTTCTTCACCACATATATCTGGTCAGTTACTAAGTCTTACTGATTCCAGGACCACAATAGCCCTTATAGCTAGCTGTCCCTTTCCAGTCATGTAGCCATCACACCAGGCCCACACCTTTTGTCCAAACAAATACACAGATTTCCCAATTATATTGCTGCATTCCACGTTTTTTCTCCATCAATCTGGCCACCAGAATAATTCTAAAGCATAAGTCTAACCATGCCTTTAGTGACTCCCTATTAGCTCTAGGATTAGATTTTTTAAAATCAATTAGATTGTTATTTAAGACCTTTCACAATCTGTCTTCAGTCTGTTTTTACAGGCTGTAATATTTCTCTTATGCATTCTTTAAGTTCCAGCCAAATTATGTTAGCTTATATGCAAATTCAGCATCTTATCTCCTACCTATGTATTTGCAAAGGCTCTCCCCAAGCTTGGCATGCACCTTTGCAAACCTTCATCTCTTCAAATTCCTCATTTCTTTCTATGCTCTGGTCATATGCCAGCTTCTACAATAAGCAAAACCAATTGGATATCAATACTAGGAGGCAAATTTTGCCTGAGATACTGCCAAGATTTAGTGGATAAGAACCTATGGCTACAATATGGCTCTGGACAAATGTTCTTTAATCTGAAGAAATGGATATGTGAAAGGGAATACTAAGAAGATGTAATCATGAGGAAATCCATAGATGGAGAATGAAGGGATGATACAGAACATAGGTATAAATAAATAGAGGGAGAAACAAGCAATTATTTGTTATCAGTGTATTATAGATATTCCTGTATAGAATGAAAATAGAAAAAAAATAGAAAGAAGTTCAAGAAACAACCCTGGCCCAAAGCCATTATATAATCCACACTATATAGACATATATCTTATTGGAATTTTATTTATCCAGACCTGAGACTTTTATTATGCCACATTCAGATGAGCTAATATCTTTTTATATACCTTAATAATAATACTTCAGAGTAGCAGAACCAACAATAGGAGATTCCATTCTGAATCTGATTCTAATTGTGAGAATGGAAAAATGGGAACCTTATAATAGGGAAGTGAATACTCCCTCCTAGAATTTGAGATAGAAGAAAGTTAGACATAGTCTGATATGCAAACTAGATTTTTCAAGAGCAGATACCAAAGAATTAGCCCATTAATTGGTACTTATTAAGTGCCTATTATGTTCTAGGTAGTTGGCTAAACCCTGAGAATTTAAAAAAAAAAATAGCTCCTAATCTCAAAGAGTTTAAAACTGAATGTGGAAAAAAGTATACAAATAAAAATATGCAAAGTGAACTATATAAAGGATTAATAGGAAATAATTAAAAGAAGGAAGATACTAGAATTAAAAGGAGTTGGAGAAGACTGGGAAGAAACTGGTAGAAGATGGAATTTTAATTGGATCTTGTAGGAAACCAGAGGTTGGTAGTCAGAGCAAGAAAAGGAGATGCATGAGGGACAGCCAGAGAAAATGCCCAGAGATTAGAGATGGAGTGTTTTGTTCATAGGATAGTTGGGTCATTGGATCAAAGTACATGTAAGAAATAAGGTATTCTTGAAGACTTGGAAGGTAGAAGGGATTAGGTTATGAAGGGCTTTGAATGTCAAACAGAACATGTTATATTTGTTCCAGGAAGCAATAGGAAACAGGAGTTTATTGACCATATGTATGACATGATCAGATTGGATTCTAGGAAAATCACGTTATCGGCAGGGTGAAGGATATGTTTCTAGTTGGGCGAAAGATGAAGTATACAGACCCACCAGCAGGCTGTTGTGATCATTGAGGCAGAAAGTGATGCTGAGGGCCTGCATTTGAGTGGTGTCAGTATCAGAAGAAAGAAGGGGCATATTTGAGAGAGATTGTAAAGCTAACATTGACAGGTCTTGGTAATATCTTGAATATGGGGGAAGAGGACTGTTAGAGGTAGTGAAAATCCAAAATGACTCTTAAGTTACAAGTCTGAGGGAAAGAAGGATGGTATTGTCCTCTACAGTAATAGAGAAGGTAGGAAGGGCAAGGTTTAGAGGGAAAGATGATGTGTTGATTCTGTTTTGGATATATTGAGTTTAAGATGTCTACTGGACATCTAGTTCAAGATTTCTGAAAGGCAGTTGAAGATGGGTGATGGGAGGTTAATGGAGAGATTGGGGTAGGAAAGGTGGTCTTAAGAATCATCAGCATAGAGATGGTAATTAAATCCATGAGAACAGATGCAGTTACTAAGTGAAGTAATGTAGTGGGAGAAGAGAAAGCCCAGGACAGAACCCTGAGGGACACCTACAGTTAGAAGGCATGATTCAGAGGATGTAGAGGGAGGCCAGGGACTATACCAAGACCAAGGAATGCCAGTCCAAGAGAGATGGGTACACGATCAGGAAGGAAATTGAGATGTAAAGGGAAGCTGAGGTAGAATGGCATATTGGTCCAGTAAGGTTATTGGACTTGGAATCTGGAGCACCTGGTTTCACATCCTTCCACAGACACTTTATAATTGTGTGTGCTTGGATAAGTCACCTCACTTCTCTTTACTTCTGTTTTCTCATCTGAAAAATATGTTGGTGAAATGAACTAGATGGCCTCAAAGGACCTTCTATTTGTAAATCTATATATCATTTTATGAAAGTTATAGTGAGGAGGAAAAACTAGCTGTCTGAAGAGACTGATATGTATACACTAGAAACTCATTAAACAAATCAGAATTTTAAAAGTTTAAGAAGAATGAAGACCAGGAGAGATAATTGGAGGAAAACATAGATGTATTCCATTATTCTCTAAGAAAGGCTAAGGCTCAGAATATGCCGAAATTAGCAATGAAAGCCATGACAAATTTTGTTTAGTTTCAAATTGAGTTGGAGAAGAGAAAATCAAAGAAAGGCTAAAATTGTGATTCCAGAAAAGACTCTTACTTTACTTTTGTTTACTATTCCAGAGACAATTGCAATTGTTTTGAAAAGGAGAACAAAAATAGCTAACTTGAAAGTAGGTGCCCAAGTTAAATGAGAGCACTTAGCTGTCTTTGATAAATTGTAGTCACTTGTCCCAGATAAATTGAAGGGACTGGCAAGTAAAATTGCTGAGCCACTATTAACATTAGTTGAAATATCTTAGAAAATAGGAGACACTGCAAGACTAGAAAAGGGATTATATTACATCCTGAATTTTTTAAAAAATGTTCAAGGTCTGTAGTTGATGGGTCAGTGTGCTTGACTTTTATTTCTGGGAAAATTCTTAATAGATCAATAAAGAAGATTGTTAATGAATATCTGGAAAGAAAGCAATGATTACAAAGACTCAGCATAGCTTCATCACAAAAAGGTCAATCCAAAATTAAGTTTCTTTTGTGATGTGACTACTAATCTGGTAGATCAGGGAAATTCTATAGGTATATTTAACTATAGATATCAACTATGTCTCCTAGGTTTATGTCATTTGCAAATTTGATAAACATTTATACCTTTATCCAGATCATTTATTTTTTAAAAAAGGTGTTATCAGAATTTCCTGAGCCACAATACTGCAGATGTTACTGAGTTTAGCCATTCAACTAGTTCTGAATCTATCTAGCTATTATGTTGTGTAATTTCCGTCTTTATAACTTTTCAGTTAGTATGAGATACTTTATTAAGTACTATGCTAAAATCTGGATAAATCAATTGAATAAGCATTTCTTAATTTACCATTTTGCCTTTTTCCTCCTGATTCCTTTAAAGTTGTCTTAAATCCTTGCATTGCTAATAATAGTTTAATCCCTCACAGTTGATGATCCAAAGTATTTCCATTTCTGTATATAACATTCTGGTTTTTCTCAGTTCACTTTACATCAGTTCATAAAAGCCTTTCCAAGATTTTCTGAAATCATCCCATTCATCATTTCCGATGGCCAGTAGTGTTCTATCACAGCCATATACCACATGTTCAGACATTCTCCAATTAATGAATGTCCCTTCAGTTTCCAATTTTTTGCTACCACAAAGAGAGCTGTTATAAATATCATTGTACATGTCTATCCTTTTCCCTTTTTTCTGATCTCTTTGGGATATAGACTAGTAATGGTATCATTGGGTCAAGGGGTATACACAGTTTTATGGCCTTTTAGACATTGCTCCAATTTGCTCTCCAGAATGGTTGTATCAGTTCACACCTCCACCATCAGTGTATTTATGTTCCAAGTTTACCATATCCTCTCCAGCATTTATCATTTTCTTTTTTTGTCATATTAGCCAATCTGATAGATGTGAGGTGGTATCAGAATTGTTTTAATTTGTATTTTTCTAATCAGTAGTGATTTGGAGCATTTTTTCATATGACTGTGAGTATTTTTTATTTCTTCATCTGAGAACTGCCTATTCATATTCTTCAACCTTTTATCAATGAGGGAATGACTCACATTCTTATGAAATTGAAAAGATTTCTTTATCTATCTGAGAAATGAGTCCTTTATCAAAGAAACTTTCTATAAAAATTTCTCCCATTTTCCTACTAGTCTTCTAATCTTGGTTCTATTGGTTTTGTTTGTTCAAAATCTTTTTAAATTGACATTATCAAAATTATCCATTTTACATCCCTGTCCTCTCTCTTATTTAGCCATAAATTCTTCTCTTATCCATAAATTTTACAGGTAATTATTCCATTCTCCTCTAATTTGTTGATATTGCCCCTTCATATGAGATGTTGGCCTATATCTCAGTTTCTTCCAAAATAATTTCCAGTTTTCCCAACAATTTTTGCTAGACACCTATTCACTTTTTCTCAGCCCACATACCCAGTCAATTGCCAACTGACTCTACGTCCACAACATCTCACTCATGTATTGCCTTCTCACAGCTGCCATCCTAATTCATAATCCCTTACTACTTCTAGACTATTGTTTTGTCTCTCCCTACTTCAAGCTATACTTTGTACACATTTTAGTCATTTTCCTAAAGCATTGGTCACTTCCCTTGTTCAATCTACTCTTGTGGCTCCATATTACCTATGAGATCAAGTAAAACTTCTTCAGTATGGCATTTAAAAGGCTTCACAATCTAGCTCTAACATACCTTTCTGTCCGTATACATTACTCCCTTCTTGCACTCTGACCTAGTCAAACTCTCTTCCTGTTTTTCACATGTATTCTATATCATCTTCATTTTGCAACCCAATATACTTCCCTCTCTATCTCTACCTCTTAGAATCCCTGGTTTCCTTCAAAGCTCAAGTTCAAGTGCCACCTCCAACATGGATCCTTTCTTGATGACCCCCCTAACTGCTAGTGCTTCCCCTCAAAAATTATTTTGTATTTATTTTGTTACTATGTTTGATGCTCTTATACATTTATGTAGTTTTCAACAAAGAATCTGTCAGTAAGCATTTATTAAGTGCTCACTGTCTATTCTGCTAGGCCTTGAGAATACAAATAAAAAAAATCAATCCATGCTACATTTGAATAGGTTTATATGGAAATATAGAAATATAGGCAGAATAAATATAAAGAAATACATAAAAGGGAGTTAAATATAAGGTAGTTATTTTGAGGGAACCAGGAAAGACCACATGGAAGGTAATATTAGGAAGTTTCTTAGTCACCTATGATGAACCTATGTAAATTATGCCAACCCATAAGAATATAGAACAAGAATTCTTGTCAACTAGGTGATAAAATAATTAGAGGCCTGGACTTAGAGTCTAAAAGATGAGTTCAAATCAAGCCTTAGATATTTATTATCTATTTGATTCTGGGCAAGTCACTTAACTCTTCTCAACTTTAGTTTCCTTGTCTATAAAATGAGGATAGACCTAACTCCCAGGGTTATTGTGAGGACCAAATGAGATAACGCATAAAGCACTTTACAAACCTTAAAGTACTATATAAATGCTATCTATTTTTGTTGTCATTATATTCATAAGAGCAACACTTAGGTAATAAAGAAATCAGTCTCTAAGTCTACAAAAGGTTTCTTATACTGGGAAGCAGGGACATATGGTAAAGACAACATTTATTAATCCACCCTAATAATTAAAAAGTTTCAATCAACACCTAGATCACTTAGAAGCCTTTTGTAGGCTTCAAACAAGTTTATCATGGTTTTCCTGGACATAAACATCAAGCCAAATGAACAGATATTTATTAAACACCAACTACATGCCACTAGGAGAAGAGCTTTAAAAAACTGGAAAGAAGAATATGTCTTGGAGAAGAGATCAAGAATGATTAGGATTGAGAAAAGACCATTCATTAAATAAGAGATCAGTTATAAAACAGCAGTTTTAGTTGAATGGTAGGAAGCAGAGACACCAATTGTACACAGTCTTCTCAAGAAATATCACCACAAAAGGAAGGAAGAGCTAAGATATGATAGCTAATGGGCAAAGGATGGGTCAAATGAAGGATTTTTTTTTGAGGAGGGGGAGACATAGGCATGTTTTTAGGCACTAGGAAAATATCTAGTAGACAAGGAGAGATTGAAGTTTATTGAAAGAGTGGGGATGACAAAGGGGACAGTCTGATGAGTCAGAATGGAATGAGTTCACTTGTGTTCATTTTAGATGTTTCAAAGTTTGTCTTTATAATGTTGATGTATAAATTATTCTGGTTCCTTCACTCTTCATACATTTCTACTCAAGATTTTCTATAATCATCTCTTTTGCTGTTTCTTACAGCATAATTACTTTTCCACTATATTAATAACACAATTTATTCATCATGTGAGATGAACAGAAAGAGATGGTGCCAAAAAGGAACTGAAGTGCAGTGAGATGGGGAAAGAAGAGGAGGAATTCTTAGTGAATAGCTCTATTTTTTCAGTGAAATCTAAGGCAAGGTTCCCAGCTTGAGAGGACCTATAAAGTTTTGTAAGGATTACAAAGTGTTTCACAAAAACTTCTCATTTTATCTTGACAACAACTCTGGGAAATTTCTATTATTCCTGTTTTGCAGCTAAGGAAACAGAGGTAGACAGTAGTTAAGTGATGTGTCCAGGGTCAAACTGCTAGTTAGATAGCTAAGTCTGAGGCTGCATTTGAACTGAGGTCTTGATACCAAAAAATAAAAAAGAAGAAAAGTCAAATCTAAAGATAAAGATAAATTAATCATTTACTTAAAAGTGATAGCTGAAGGCACTGGCAATTAAAATTTAGAAACTTTTCATGACATTCACATTGGGAGTTCATTATGTTTGTCAAAATGAAACAATTAATTTTAGTTAATTAACTAAATTTTGTGAAGATTCTCTACCAAGTGCAAATTCTTAGCACTTTTTCATTATTAGATGTGTATCATTTCTAATTAAGATATGATAAGTTATTTTAAAAAAAGAACTAAGATTTCTTGACTCCAGATTCAGCCTTGTTTGTTTTGCCACCTCCATGCCTATATTGAACTTCCATCTATTTTTTTATGTACCCTACTTTAAATATTTTAGTACCCTTCCTTTTTTTCTTATTTCTTTTTCTTTTTTTCTTGGCATCTCTATTGACAACCACCTGTCTACCAAGAAAAAACAGAAAAGAAATAAATCAAAATCCTTGTAACAAATTAATCCACAGAGTGACCATGCCCTGATAGTCCATCTTTTCTTTCAGATGGTAAAGTCCTTTAGAGATATGATTGGTCCTTTTTTTATTCAGTGTTCTTAGTTGCTTTTCTTTAATTTGTTGTCATTATTTAAGTTTTTCTGGTTCTTTTACTTCACTCTTTGTAAGTTCATATTTCCCAGGATTTCTAATAATCATTCTTTTTGTAATTTCTTACATGTTTAATATTCATTATATACATAACACAATGTATGCAGCCATTCTCCAACTGATAGTCATCCATTTTATTTCCAATTCTTTGCATTTTCCTTTTACTCCTCTCTCATGATTAGGAAGTATTTTTGTTTCTCTCCTTCTATAATCATCCCTTTTTATCACCTCTTATGCCAAACTAACTAATTTGAGGACAATATAGGGACAATACTAGAAATAAATAAAGATCTACTAAAAGTTTTTAAACAGGAAAGTAGACCTGTGCCTTATGATTGAGAGTGTCAAATGTAGAAAGCACTGAATAACAATTCAAAAAGTTAAATAGGATATTTAGTAAGCAAGAAAGAATTATTTGCCCACATGAGTACCATTTCTACATTAGCTTTCTCTATTCAGTTAGACTGTTGACTCATTAGAACAAGGTCAAATTCTATGCTATTGTAGTTTATTGAATAGAGACAGCAACATCATACTAGTGCCTCAGGAAAATAATTTCTCAGATGTGTGAAAGCTGGATTGGAAAAAGGAGAAATTTAAGGCAGGAAGACCAATTAGGACACTTTGGACAACATTTCTGGAGATGATAATGGAGATCTGAACTAGGGTGGAGTGTCTAATAGAAAGGAGAGCTGTTGTAGAATTAAAGTCAGTAAGATGACAATTGGTCACATAGGATAAAAGAGAGAGAGAGAAGAGTTGAGGATTATGAACTGGGTTATTAGAAATATAGTTATCCACTGGAAAGAAATAATGATGTTTAGGAAAGGGGTGGCCTTAAGAGGGGGGAAAAATACAATTTGGACATGTTCCATTTAAGATGAGTATGGTACAACCAGTTTGAAATGTCAAATTGGCAATTAATAAAGAAGAATAGGAGGAGGTAAGGTGCAAGGTTAGGGTTGGATGTATAGAAATGGGTGTCATTGTCACAGTTAAAATTTAGGGGAGACTGAGGCAGGTGGAAATTAGTTTCTCTCTGCAAGGAGTATTATATTTTATGAGGTTTATTAAAGTTAAGGATTAAAAGAAAATACAGGATAAGAAAAAACAGGCCAGAGGCCTAGACCTCACCTACATTATGGAAAGAGCCGTGTCTGCCCCAATTACAAAGCATTTTGGGGAAGTGGAGCAAGGACTTGTGGGGATTGAAGTCCAGAATTCAAATCTCAATTTTACATGCCCCCGTTTGATTCTCTGGGAAGAAGTCCTTCCCCAAGGGATCATAAAAACAATCAATTTAAAGATTACAATAATTTGAGGATAAGAAAAAAAAAACCAAAACCAATAATTGCTGAACGCATTGACGAAAAGCCAATTAGGGGGCAGTCCCCTTTGGCATTAAAGTATACATACAAATAAATGTTCAATCAACTACACCCAAAGTTCAATTTTGTGCAGCTTGTGGTCTGGAGCTTCTTCATTATGTCTTCTCCAACAGTTCAGTTTCTGGGTTCAGAGAGGTAGCATCTTCTTTACCTAAAATTCTTCTCAAAAGGAATTTAAACTTTGCAATTTAAATAATGATATTTTTTTACATTCCTCCTGTTAAGAAGGTGATTAAAAAAAAAAAAAACAGGATCACTTAGGGATGCATGGCTGAAGTATGAGGTATATGAATCAATTGGCAAGAGAAATTAAAAAGATATCAGAAAAATCAAAAAGAAAAGAAAAAATTTCTGGATGAAAATATAGACTATCAAAGTCTTATGTGTAAACATTCCAAGTAAAAGAAAAATAAATCTATAACAGGTCCTTGAATCAGGGCCCAATCAAAATGATCGAAGCAATGATGCATTTACCCAGTCAGTAGCCAAGTTGCCACACTATGAGAGGCAGAAAAGGGGACCAGATTATCAGAGCCAAGGTTTCGGAGATACTCGTCTGTGAGTATTTTCAGAGTGAGTGTGGACACAAGGAAAGCCTATGTCTTAACAACATGTTAAACACAGTAACCTCGAGTCTTCACACTAGGTTCAAGATCTTTGTATTGGCCTAGAAGTGCATCAATCCATCCTGTATTGGTTTTTCTTTGGCTCTGTGCAATGGCTCTGTTGTGTATATCTTGTCCTGGAATCAGACAGAATCATTAAGTAAAGTCCCATAATTTATTTAAATAATTAGTGGCATCATTTTTATAGTCACAAGCTTTTTAGGGCATGCTCTGACAAATGTATCCTTAACTTGTAGTATTGAAAAATCAAAAGGTTAAAGAAAATCTTAATACTGGTGACATGTGCTTCAAATATAAAAGGAGAGAAAAAATTAAAAAAAAAAAACCTGAAAAAGTATATTGCACATGCAAGCAAAATATAATAATAAAAGAGTTTTAAAAATTCAAAAATGTAGCTTATAATCATTGACACTCTGTGTCAGTTAAGAAAATATAAAATGCAAGGCTTTCTCACCAAAAATGAGATCCATTTCCTCTTAATATCTGTCCGTGATCACTGTGAGTAGAAGGCAAATGAATTGAACAGTAGTACAAATATGTAGTTATCAATATCCCCAAAACTATCTCAATAGCCCAATTAATTACAATAGCAAACAAACACTATCATATTTCACATAAGTTGCTGTATGGCATTTTAAAACCTATGAATTGATGGACATTTGTCACAAGTTTTTACAAAAATAGCAATCTTTCAACCTTGGTATATAAACATATTTTTAAACAAAGTAGAACTCATCTAGGTTTAAGAACATAATCAAGAAATCTATATATCATTCTGGTGCAAGTAAAGTAGTGAGCTGAAGAGTATAAATAAAGGGATGCTCCTTTTTTTTTGGAGGCTTATAGGGATACAAATGCCCTGAGATTAACTGCCCAACTTCCATTCACATATTTAGAAATGCGGGAAGGTTGGGGTTATAAAATGTATTTCACTTCAGCTACTATTGGCCTTACCTCGCAGTAGGGGCAGGCAAAAATAACCAGAGATTGTTAAAAAAAAATTACAAAAATCATATTTAAAAAACCCTTAAAATAACTTGAGATATTTAGCACATTAAATTTTCCAAAGTTGTTAATACAGTTATAACCAGTTCTGAAGTCCATCTATCCTCGGCAAAATAGAAAAAAGCTGTTTTTTCATATATGGGCTTATTCAATAATATTTTTCTTTTTGCACAGTTATAGGGGAAAAAACAACAGAATTTCAAAATTCAGTACATTCAAAATAAATTCAATCAACCTTCAGTGTAACATAATAATATTTAATCCAGTAATATATGAACTTAAAATCACAAAGTTATATCTTAAAACAATCAGGAAATATGCAATAGAGATACAGAGATTTTTTTATAAACCATTGGAGTCTGAAATGCCTTAGAATATAGCCTTTAGTCTCTTCAAAGTTCCTTGGGTGTTTTTTTTTTTTTAATTATTACTTATCCATTTAAATGCCTATTGTCAGAAGGCAGAGTGGTAAGGGCTAAGCAATGGGGTCTGAGCGATCTGCTCGGGGCCCCACAGCTGGGGAGTATCTGAGGCCAGATTTTAACCCAGGACCGCATGTCTTTATGTCTGGCTCTCAGTCCGTTGAGCCACCCAGCTGCCCCTCCAAAGTTGAATCTTTGGATTGAGTCTGCTCCCTGACAGGCAGGTGAAGTCAATGAAATTACCAGATGAGTCAAAAGGTATCCTTTTAAACAGCCCATTGCTATTAAGGTTCCTGCTTGAAAAATCTGTTTCTTCTCCTCTCCCTTTTTCTCTCTCTCCCCTGCTACCATCCACCATGACCAGCCAGTTACCAGCTGGTAGAAATGAGTCCTGAGTGATCTGTTCCAAGGATCTGGGTGATGAGCCGGCTGGGGTCACGCTCGTGGGTCTGGGGCTGGAGTGATGAGCAGTTGGGTCGGAGGCCAGATGGGTGAGAGACAGACCGCTGGGGTGGGTAGGGCCGGGAGCCGAAGCGCTGACAAGCAGGGCCGGAGAGGGCCGCAGGCTGGAGCTGATCAAGATGGTTTTCTAAAGAGCATCTTGGAGAAACGTGGCTTAAAAAAATCATTCTCTAGGCTAAAAAATTTGAGAAGTTCTCATCCAATCTAGTGGTCACCATCTGTAACAGTTAAAATTTAGGGGAGACTGAGGCAGGTAGAAATTAGTTTCTCTCTGCAAGGAGTATTATATTTTATGAGGTTTATTAAAGTTAAGGATTAAAAGAAAATACACGATAAGAAAAAACACGTGTCTAGGCCAGAGGCCTAAACCTCACCTACATTATGGAAAGAGCCGTGTCTGCTTCAAAACGGAAGTCCAAAAAGAGCCCTCAACCTCCACAAAGAGAGATCCACATTGGAACCCCAATGTTGAACTAGATTACACAAAACTAAACCAGGCCATAGAAGCATTATTAACAGCCATGAGAGCTTTCTCTGATAGACCTGAAAAATGGTCAAAATTTGAAAAAACCCAACAACATATTGATGAAACACCCTCCCAGTTTATGGACAGACTTATTGACGTAGGGAATACATATATGGACATTGATTTATCCAGAGAAAGAGACATTAGACAAATACGTAGGAAATTTGCTAAGAATTGTTATTCAGTGGTAAAAGACTACTTTAGAACTAGCTGTCCTATTTGGGACTCTATGGACCTTGATGAACTAAGGAGAGTAGCAACCTATGTTTATAAAGGTTGTGTAAAAAGACCTGAGGAAGACGATAAACCAGTGGAAGATTTAAAGAAAGAAATTGAAATGTTAAGGAGACAATTGAAAAATAAGGAAGAGACTCTAACCCCTTTGTGGGAATTCACAAATAAATCAGTAACTTGCCACTTCTGTGAGAAGAAGGGCCACAAAATGATGGAATGTAGAACCTTTCTTAAGATGATTGGAAGAAATACACAGTTTAATAATAGCTTTAGAAATAACAACTCTAGAAATGATGATAATGGTCATAGAAACCAGAACAACTATAATGATGATAATGATCATAGAAACCAGAATTCTAGAAATTTTAGAAATTATAATAATGACTATGGAAATAACTATAATGAATATAGAAATAAGAACTTTAGAAACCAGAATTATAGAAATAGGAATTGGGAAAATAATGACAATGCTCCAAATGAAGAAAATGTAATACCCAACAACAAAATATAAGAAATGGAGCTCGTCCAAAAAATAGTCGAGGTGCCCTTCAGGGGGATGCCCAAGGAATAACCCAAACACAATGATGGCATGGGGGCGGGGCTGGGGCACAGGAATCAGAGGATACAACCTTTGATTTTTCCGGACCCTGATGTCTTACTACCCGTTGTCCCTGTCCACTGCCCTCCCCATACTAATGAACCCCATGTTACCTTAAAGGTGGGTAACACTTATTATGATTGTCTATTAGACACTGGAGCTACCAGGTCTGTATTGAAGAATGTACCAGATTTAAATTGTTATTTCGTTGATTCACAAAGTGTAGTGGGGGTATCAGGAATACCCCCAAAGAGTTGAAAAACTTGCCCCTAGAATGGTGTCTGTAGGACCCCTAGAGGTACAACATTCCTTTCTTTTGATGCCTGACTCCCCTTTAAATTTGCTGGGGAGAGACCTTCTATGCAAACTCAGAGCCACAATAACTTGTTCACCAGATGGTTCTTTATCATTGGAAGTACCAGAGGAATCTTTAAATTTAATCCCTGTACTTCTCTCAGAAAACCAGGAGGCAAAAGAGCCTTCCACTTTTGAAATACCTAAAGATATACCGGAGTCTCTTTGGGCCACATCTTCTTCCGACGTAGGCTTACTTAAATCTGCTGTTCCTGTGCAGATTAAAAACTAAATCTAGCCCACCTCCTTCCATCCCTCAGTATCCCCTCTCAAAGGAGGCAATTGAGGGTATTACACCAGTTATTAACTCATTAATAGAACAGGGAATAATAATCCCTTGCAAATCTGAATACAACAAGCCCATCCTGCCAGTTAAAAAACCAAAAAGAGGGCCCGATGGCAAGTACCTCTATAGATTCGTACAGGATCTGAGGGCAGTGAATAATCACGTTATAGACACTCTGTAGTTTCTAACATAAATACTATTATTTCCTCTATTCCTAGCACAGCTACATATTTTACAGTAGTAGACTTGTGTTCAGCTTTCTTTTCCATACCTATACATGAGAACTCCAGGCATATTTTTGCTTTTACCTGGAAGGGCTCACAATATTCATGGAGTCGGCTGCCACAGGGTTATGTGGAAAGTTCGAGTTTATTTGAGCAATTTTTGAGCCAAGACACAGACAATATAACATTTAAAAATAGCAAATTAAATATGTAGATGATCTACTCTTGGCTTCAACAGACGCAAAAACATGTCAAGAAGATAGCAAACACCTTCTTTTGGAATTGCACAAAAGAGGACATAAAATCTCGAAGGATAAAGTTCAGTGGTGTCTCCCAAAAGTAGAATATTTGGGATTCATCTTGACTGCGGGTGCTCATTATATTTCTCCAAAACGAATTGAGAATATTCAAAATTTAAGAGCTCCTACTACTAAGAAACAGTTGAGAGCAATTTTAGGAGCAACAGGGTTTTGCAGACAATGGATTTCTTGCTATGGGGAAATTACTAAACCCCCTTATAGCATTAACAAAGGATTCAGTTCCTGAACCCCTCAAATTAGAGCCTGAACACTTATCAGCTCTATCAGATCTAAAAAAGGCTATCATGTCTGCCCCTGCTCTAGGCATCCCAGATTACAATAAGCCATTTACTTTGTATGTGCATGAGCGAAGAGGAGTAGCTTCTGGCGTGTTAACTCAGACTTTGGGACCTTCCCAGCGCCCAGTTGCTTATTATTCTGCTAAATTGGACCCAGTAGCAGCAGGAGCACCACCATGTCTTAGAGGAGTAGCTGCTACAGCCTTACTAGTAACAAAAACTGTTGATTTAGTATTGGGATGTCCATTAACAATAATGTGCCCACATGAGGTAGAAGCATTATTGATGAAACATAGAACACAGGCATTCTCAGATCAGAGAATTACAAGATATGAAATAACCTTATTAAATAGTGAAAACATTACTTTAAAACATTGTACTACTCTTAACCCTGCCACCTTGCTTCCAGATTTACCAACTTCAGGAGAACCATTACACAATTGTGAAACATTAGTGTCCATGGCAGAAAAGCCTCGAGATAATCTCTTGGACACTTCCTTAGACAATTCAGATCTGATTTTATTTACCGATGGTTCCTCTTTTATGAGGGATGGCATACATTACACTGGAGCTGCCGTAGTCTCAGAATTTACCACTGAATGGTCAGCTTCACTACCTTCTAACATTAGTGCTCAAGGAGCAGAACTCATAGCTCTGAAGCAAGCTTGTATAATTGCCAAGGATAAAAAGGCAACAATTTATACGGATTCTAGATATGCTTTTGGCATTTGTCACTCAGTCGGAATGTATGGCTCCAGAGAGGATTCTTAACCTCAGCTGGAAAATCTATAGCTAATGCAGAAATTATTAATGAAGTTCTTTCTGCTCTCAACCTGCCTACAGCCCTAGCTGTAGTTCATTGTTCTGCAGGTGGCACTGACCCTGTCTCTAGAGGAAATGATCGAGCAGATGCCGCTGCAAAGCTAGCAGCCATAGAAGGGCCTGAATTAATTTTAACATTAACAACTACTAATGATTTAAATTTACCACTTTCCTATAATGAAAAGGAAGTGTTTAAAATTAAATCTGTGGGAGTTGATGAGATCATCAACTGGGTGCAGAGAAAGAAGAGACTAGGACAATCCCTTGGTGAAAGGATATAGTAAGGAGGCACATTCACATTATGGGAGACATGGATGGTAATTCAGCAAAGAGGCTGAGAATTGGTCAGTAAGGATAGAAGGAGAACAAGAGAGAGCACTATAATAAAAAATGTTTTCAAAAAGAAATGGTGGCAAATAAAAACAAGAATTGTAGAGAGGTTATATGGTTATAAAATTTTCTTCCTAAAAATATATGTTTTATATTGGTTTTTCTATTTTCAAAATATGGTTAATTCTTTAAAAGTTTTGGAAACTATACTTATTTTACTTGGGATTAAAAAAAAGGATATGTTTCTTCTGACATTTAAGGTTTCCCCCAGTCTGATTCCTTTTTGACTTTTTAATGTTATTTTCCCATTATATCCCTGTATGAGCTGTGTCCCATTCCTTAAACTTGTCCTTTTGTCTTTTGCCTCTATATATACACATAGTTCATTTCCCTCTTCCTAGTAATGTATACCCTCCTCATTTCTACCTAAAGAATTCACCTTAATGTTCAGTTTTGTGACCGCGAAAATATGGGTTCAAGACTTTGAATTGCCAAAACTGTAAAGATAATTTTAGTGTCTTGAATTAAATCAAAAATAAGTGGTCACCATGGGAAAATTCCCAAATATGAAATACCCAAGTCATCTGGGTTTTATGGAGATTTTAATTAATACAAATCAAGGAATTAAGGAAAGGGAAAGAGACAGAGTAAGAGGAAATAGTAGGAAAAGGCAATGGCCTGGCCTCGGCCTTTCTCTTTAAGAGAGAAACTAAGTCAGTCTTAATCACTCACCACAAGATCTTTCCAAGCAAAACTCTAGTGTTCAGAGACCCAGCAGCCTCCTCTGACTCCTGACCTCCAATTCAGCTACCAAAGCTGAACTAAATCGAACTACTTTGAACTGGTTCAGACAGCTCCTTTTAAAGAGAAGTTTCTCTTGTGTCACCTCCCCTAAATTTTCACGTCTACCAATCACAGTAGACGCTTTTCCTAGGACAGCCCATTCTTAGTTTTTAGTTCTCACCCTCTCTGGGTAGATTATATCTTCTGAATACTTTACACCTCTTTGTTAAGCTTGCCCCCTGCAAGTTGCCTGACCTTTTAGTGATTAATTTGACATTCATAGGTACTTAGCACCCTTTTGTATTAGATCTAAAAATAGACCTAGCTTAAGGGCTTTTGCCTCACTGTAAGTATGGGTTAAGTACTTTTTCATCGTTCAGTAAGAAGTTTACAACTTTATCTTCCCCTAAAGTATGCCTAAGTATGGATGGTTTAATGTTAGACTTCCCAATACATTCCTGACCAAGTACCTCCATTGTTTAAATGGGGAATAACCTTAACTATAACCTTAATATAATGTCCCAAGATAGAGTCTGAGAAAATTTAAGATTCACAGTTTAAGTGCCTTTATCTCTATGAAGCCTTCTATGATTCCCCATTTATTGGCATTTTCTTATTCAATTTAATTTGTATTTATTTATTTATCTGCATGCCTTGCCTTTCCAGAAGAATGTATACTCCTTGAGTTAGGAACTAATCATTTTTGCCTCTTTGTCTTTTTTTAGATAGAGTTCTATGAATAACTTTTTAAAAAAAAAATTATTAAGAGAGGGCAGCTGAGTAGCTCAGTGGATTGAGAGCCAGGCCTAGAGATGGGAGGTCCTGGGTTCAAATATGGCCTCAGATACTTCCTGGCTGTGTACCCCTGGGAAAATCACTTAAACTCCATTGCCTAATATATATATATATATATATATACATAGTATCATTCTGTCCCTACAAAGCTCCATGAGCACTATGAATTTTAAAACTATCCCACCCTAATCCGACCGTACTTTAGAAGATCTGATTTAGCTATTTCCTGATCAATAACAATAGAAATACTTGGACTAACAGAATCAGGTCTTGGGAACACTGTATTTCTCTACTCTCCTTAGTTTAACAAGATTAGGAAGGTCTGCACCAAACTCAAGATTTAATTATCTGAGGAAATGGCCTGCAACAAACATGTGCACAAAAAGCGGACAGACCCCTGGACTGTCCTAAGTCAAGCTAAGCTATTATTGGTACAGATGAGAAGCAGGAAAGTGACATAAAACTGTCTATATAAGGCACATCACTTCCTCTCTCTTGCTCTTTTCCTGGAGAGGTGACTCTGGCTGACCGACTGCTAGGTGTTTTGACTTCTTGGAGTGGTGGCAGTTACTTTGTCTGGGTTTGGCGGTGAGTTTGCCCTGGAGCTGTTTCAGGTTCTGGCATCTTGGCTTAGCCCTTTCTTTTTGGAGTTCAGGATGACTCTTTCCTCCTTCATACTCCAAACCCTTATCTCCTAATCTCCCTGCCTGGTGCTAGGAAGGGGGGTGGAGGGGGAAAGACTACTCCTTTCCTTCTTCCTTCTCCTTAATCTCCTTCACTATCAATTAGATCACCATAAAATTTCCAGTTGACTTGGGTGTTTCTTTTAGGATTTTATAAATAAAATCCTTGGTGACCAAAATAATTATTACATTCAGTCTCAACCATAATTTTAACCTTTACAGCACCATGCTTCAATCAGCTGAACTAATTAGAAGTAAAAGTCATAACCCAAACAAGAAGATGAGAGCATCACAGGATCATATATCTATATTCAGAAAGGACTTCCAGAGATCTCCTAATAAAACCTTACTATTTTATAGATGAGGAATTTGAGGCCCAAAGAATGGAAATGATTTGTTCAAGATCTCAGAGAAAGTAAATAGCAGAGCTGACAGCTCTTCTTACTAAATCCATCCCATTTCCCCTTATGCCTCTCTACTTTAGCCCTATTAAAAATCTGTCTCAGTACTCATCTTGTCAAAAATTTGTTAGCCTACTTTTTTTTTTTAAACCCTTACCTTCCATCTTGGAATCAATACTGGGTATTTGTTCCAAGGCAGAAGAGAGAAGTAAGGGCTAGACAATGGGGGTTAAGTGACTTGCCCAGGGTCTCACAGCCAGGAAGTGTCTGAGGCCAGATTTGGACCTAGGACCTCCCTTCTCTAGTCTGGCTCTCAATCCACTGAGCTACCTAGCTGCCCCCTATTAGCCTACTTTTACTATATGTAAGGCCTTTTAGTCCAGTGCCTCTAAATCATGAATCATATTATAAGAATGAGATTAAAAACATTTATATTTGATAAGCTATAGCTTGATAAGTTAAGAAATCTGGAATGTTGTCTCAAGGATTGCAAAGAGGCTCCTGCAAGGAATTCTGGGGAAGGTTTTAGAATGTAATAAGGGGGAGGAGCAGAGAAGTGAAGTGGCCCTGGATAAAGAAAGGGTTAGCTGCTGTTTTTTTTTTCTCTCTCTTACCACAGACTTGGGTTTGAGAGGAAAGGAGGAAAATCCTGCTGTATCTTAGTGTTTTTCCTTTGAACACTTTGGAAAACATTAGGAAGAGGAATTTGTTACCATCTACTAGTGATGTAACAATTGATTTGAAGAAGACCAAGGAGATCCTGTCTGGGTTTTGAACTCTTGAGTCTCTTTTCAGAGTCACAGCTCAGCTTTATTGAGCTTCAGCCATTTAGCCTCGCTGCTTTTCCTAACTTGGTAACAACTTTAAGATATAGATACCTGAACTTATATAAGGATTTAGTTAGTTTATTTAGATAGTTTTGGAGATTTTTAGTTAGTATAAGCAGTAGTAGAGTAGCTTGGGTGAATTCCCAAGATCAGAAGAATTTCATCTTGAGACAAAGGAGGACTAGGTGGAAATTTAGTTCCCTTAGTGTTAAGGCATCCTTATTTTTATTAATCCTTATGTTTAACCTTTATAATATAAATAAAATAGATATTTTGTATACAAGATTCTCCAAGTTAGTTTGTGCACTGAGCCCAGTGAAGGGAAAGTTCAAACTTCAGCTTTCCTTTAAGGAGGAGACCTGGGATACTTTGTAGGCATTAGACAAAGTATCCACTGTAGTTTGCTACCTTATTTTAACACTATCTGCAGCATCCCTAATAAATAGAACAATATTTCATTCTTTTTTAGTAGTGTATGATTCAAACTTAATTCTTCTTTTCTCCACCTCCCCATCAACACAAATATTTAAGGTGTTAGTATAATTTTGTATTTTATAAAAGCAGCTTCATGTTTAACTAGCATGTGAGATAATTTTCTCAATTTAAAATATTTTGTTAAATAGGTACACAACCAATTGGTTCCTTGAATTTTATCTCACCAACAAGTTATGGATATGTGAAGGATTTGTGCTACACAAACTTTGGTTCAAAACCTTATTTTCACTTAATTCCTAATGATTCAACTGTCTGCAGTTTGCTTCTCTGTAACAGAAATGAGACTTCCTGGAATGAACTGAAGGTGGGTAAAGAACCCTGAATTCCCCATCTAAGCACAGAATTTAAATAGGGAAATGGGATTGCTACCATGATGTTTTTATCCTGAGATAATCTGTTATTTCTTCACAATGTTATCAATGATTAACAAAGAAGAAGAGTGGAGATAAGATAGGCAAAATCACGCAAAACAAGTCAGTTCAATTATATCATTGTTTTGCATAAGGTTTTAATTTTCTTTATTACCACTAGATCCCTGAGAATCAATCTAAGAAAGCAGAGTTTTAACCTTAAAGCCAGGAAATTCGAAATTCAAGTTCTGCCTCTGATACTGAAAATGTGTCACAATTTCTAATGATAAGAGATTATAGAGAATATGCTGATCTGCATAGCAAGGGTTTCTTAATCCAGGGATTCCCTGTGCCAGTGAAATCACAGATCCAGTCTCCATTCCTATCCCCACTTCAGAGTTGTAGCTCTATCTTCTCAAAAGAAATCTGAACTATAGTTTCTGTACAGTACAGTTGTCCAGAAGAGTCTAGTCCAGTTACAGAAGTATCACTAATAATTTGGATTCTGGACTTTTTGAGACCATCCTGTTTGAAGCCTCTTTGTACATAATAATAACTGACATTTAAAAAACTATTTTAAACATTACAATAGTAGATTATGCAAGTATTATCCTCAATATAAATGAAGAAACTGAGGCTCAGAACCTGTGAGCAACTTGTTATTACCAACACGGCTATGCAGTGTGAAGAGCCAGGATTCACTCACAGACCTCTTGACTCCAAGAATGGGTCACTTTCTACTGTGCCTTTACTTATCATGAAAGAGATTAGTATTCTAGTTCCTTAAAGCAAGCTTAAACATATTAGGAGAATCTGTTATTTGTTGACCAAAATCATTTTAATTAGTGTTTAAGCCATGCCAATACTTAGTCTTGTCCCTTAAAAATTGTAGTTAGATTATAAAGTTCTTTGAAACTTTACCTTTTTTTTCTTTTTTGGAAGTGAAACAACTTCTGATGTTGGATGCATTTCTGTTTTTCAGCTTACATGTCAAACAGCACAGCATGTCTTAAAACTAATGATAAGGGAACCTTTGGCTTTGCTTGGAGGTGGTTGTACTGAAACTCACTTGGCCTCCTTTTTAAGCCACAAGGTAAGTAAACTTTACCTCATCTTGTTAGATTAGCTATATTTATACTAGATTTACATTTTTATGCGTTGGGAGTTTAATATCAACCCTTTCAAAGGTAAATTTCTCAGTCAGCTGAATTATACCACAAGGTCTTGATTAACCAAATCACTTGAATAGGTCCTACATACAATTAACCCCTTTCCACAACATTCTAATGTAGTATTGTAGGAAGAGTATTGCATTGGGAATTTTAAGACCTTAATTTGAATTCTGCGTTTTGCTTACTCAACTCTAGTGCCTTTGAATAAATCTGTGAGCTTTTCCGAATCCATTTTCTCATTGAGATGATTAGAGCATAAGGTTTTAGTTTTAAATCATAGGATTAAGAATTTGTAATGATCTTAGAGGTCATAAGTCCAAACCCTTCATTTTACAAGTGAAAAACCTTAAGCCTAAGAGTTTAAATAACTTGTCCAGGTTGACAAATCAGAATTTGAACCCAAGTCTTTCTTACTCTTTTCCAGTGCTTTATTGAATATATCATGCTGCCTCAACAAATAACACCAGGGAAGCAAGGAAAAGATACTATGGAGTGTTATAAACATGTCACAAATTATTTTTTAAGTGATTTGAAAGTTTCTACTTCATGCATATAACACATTTAATGCTTATAACATCAGATTCATAGATCATAAATTTATAATTGGAAGAAACCTCAGAGATCATAAAGCCCAGCCCTTTTAAGTTACAGATGAAAAAAATAAATCTAAGAAAGGCAATTTCATTTGACCAAGGTCACAATACCTGGGTTCTAACATCAGTTCCAGTATTTTTTCCATCATTCCATGTTGTCTTCCCTGGATATAGTTCTGTGCCACATGGCACACATTCATCAGGTCTCCACAGTTTTTGTAGACCTCTTTCCCCTAGTTAACCCTTAAGAACCCCCTCTGAGGTATTCTATTTGCAATTTCAGTGAATAAGTATCAATCAATTTCCCTCTAGAGATCAAGATGATAAAAAGGAGAATATGTACCCCTTCTATGCTAAAGGAAATTTTTATTCACTTGTTCTTGCAAATATATGAATCTTTGAAGGAAATTTCCTTTTGAAAGGCTAATAGATATAAAGTGACTAAATTGAACTATAGAACTAATAACTGACCTACACAAATGGGAGGACACAGCTGATGGGGTCTAAGTGCCTAGCAATAGGGAAAATATTCACTCCCCTCCCCCAGCTCCCTAGATTTGTCCCTGGGGACCCTGAAATACTGCTATTACTCCTGAGGAAAACTAGAAGACCTGGACTACTCTGGGCCAGTTCCTTCAGTGAAATGTACAGCATAATATGTAAACAAAATGTCCAAGAACTACTAATTAGGTTTTGTTAACACTTGGCCAAGTACCCCAGATTACAAAAATTAATCATAAGATCCTATTTAAAAACTGTTTTGTAATATTTTTACTCAATTCGTACAAAAGAATCAGCAAATATCAGGTACCTGCTATATGCCAGGTCCTGGGGATACAAGTATAAAGAATGAAGTTCTTACATTCTAATGGAGAAGATAAAGAGCATATATGCAAATATAAACAGAAGAACTGTAAAGTGAATAAATAGTACAAAGCACAAAATAATTAAATTCAAGGTTATTTTGGAGGGGAGGCACTAAGAGCTAAAGGGAGCATGAAAAGCTTCCTGCAGAAGTTGGTGCTTGAGCTGCATCTTGAAGGAAGAAAGGTACTCTGAGGTGAAAGGTGTGGTGCAAGAGGAATACCTCTGACCCGTGGAGGAGAGTTCCTGCAAAAGCAGAGACATAGAAGATGGAATGAGGAGTAAGGTACAGCAAGCTTGGAAAGGTAGGGTGGAGTTGGGCTCTGATGGGCTTTTAAGTCTAAACAGAGTAATTTATACTTTATTCTAGCTTTATTAAGAAGCCGCTGGAGTTGAGTGAGCAGAGAAGTGTTAAAATTAAATTAATAACTCTTGGTTCTTAATTTCCATAGAGTTTATTAATAATTACTTGACTAAGGAAAAACAGATATAGTTTAAAGCTCAATCTAATCTAAGTTTGACCACATGTTGCTCCACCTGCATGGCTCTCAACTAGCACCAGCACTGTCTAGGGATTCGAGAGAACATACACTGTGGCAACCCCTTCCTTTATCCTCCCCAACGCATCACCTGTGTGTTCACGTAATGTCCAGTCATGCAGTGCAGGCACGCAAACGGGATGCGGGAAGTAAGTTTGCAACCCTGGAGGGGCAGGGGATTTCCATTTACACAGGAGTATAGTCAGATCTGCATTTAATCAAAGTCATTTTGGCATTTGTGAGACGGATGAACTGGAGTAGGTGAGAGAAAAAGAGCAAGTGCTCAGTAGAGGAAGTTTGGGGCATTTGGCTAACCACATCTAGCATCAGTTTATCCTAGTACTACAACCAGCAGAGTAGCCCTTTCAGGATTTTTCATCTCCCACACTAATGTTGGTTTCACTAGATGTTGAGTTCTAAATACTATGAATTCTTTGGCTAGTAATTCTACACACCTATAATACAGTTAAATTTAACAAACATTTCTTTTTAGAGCTTTTTCTGTTTTCAAAAATACATGCTTAGTGAGACATCACAAGATTCTGAAACACTTTTTGAATTTCAGTATATTTTTCTGATTTTATTATGACTTTAAATATTGGTAATATAAATGATACATTAACCAAAATGTTTAAATTAACCATAAAACTCAATTATTGACAATATTATGAATTATATGATTTTCTTCTTTAAGGTATATCTTATTATTCATTTGAAAATGGAAACCAGGAGAGTTCAGATGTTTTCCTCTAAATTTGCTATTCAATCTTATAATCAGCCTTGAGGGACTACTGTGTGCAGAGATGTTTCAGAGGGAGGGGAAAAATTGAAGTCATGAATCTTTAAATTAGCAATCCAATGGAAACAAACTAACAAAAAACTTTAAGAACATATGACTAAAATTAATAAACTGAGTATAAATTACCATACTAATTAGATTATGACATATATGAATACTATTCAAATGAGATTACAGTTAGTCAGTGGTAGTTTTTTGGAGGCAACTTAAGTGGCCTGGAGTCACAAAAACTTGAGTTCAAATCCAGCCTCAGACAGTGGATGGTTGAGGCTGAGCATGTCACTTAACCTCTGTTTGGCTTAATCCACTGGAGAAGGAAATAGCAAACCACTCCAAGATCCTTGCTAAGGAAACCTCATAGACAGTATAGACCACGGGGTCATGAAGAGTCAGAGCTAAGCAACCAGCTTTTTGGAGAAAGCATATTGTGCCACATCTTGATATCAGGTAGAGATCTTCAGGTAAAGGTTAGATGCCCATGTTGTGGGCATGTTTTCCCTTGTTTGGGGATGAAGACCAAATGACTTCTGAGATCCCTTTCAACTCAAAAATTCCATGTTTCTGTGACTGGGGAGCACAATTTGTTCTTCATCTGAAAATGATCTTTTCCTCATATTTCTCCCAGCACTTTCCCTAAATCTCTTCTCAACTTTTATTACATTCTCCCTGAAATCATAATTAATGGCATACATAACTTTTTCTTTCTAGTAATTTGTAAGTTTTCAGCACACAGTTCCATTTTCCTCCATTAATATATGGATTGTCTGAGGAAAAGGGAGTGTTTGATTTTCTGTTTCTATCACCAGAATTAGCTCTATATGTTGTAGACACTTAATAAATCCATACATTCATTCATGCCTATCTTTGTACCCCTAGAGCTTAGTATATATATACAAAATTCAGGATCTTATCACTATGGATACTTTTTTCCACCAGGGTAGATGCAACCATACTTTTTTGTCTTGTGTAATTATTGTTCATAAATCCATAAGTTCCCCAAACAGTATCTACTCCATGCCTTTCTCTAAGTCTTTTTACATTTTATAAATAACATAGCAATAGCTGGGCTATCCATTTGTTACCCCTTGTTCTCAATATATAACCAGTTTGCCTCCCTTTCCTAATCATGTATATCCTTGATACATTTTATCAGCAACTTGCTTGTGAAAAATGGCAGCTTATGTTGGTGCAGCCTCTATATGTTATGTCTGCCCCATCTCATTGCCTTTTGGATCTCCTGCCACTTGTTTTAAGATCATTGCCATCTAGGAAGTGGAGCCATATAACATCAACAGAAAAATATTAACATTTAAAAATTTTTATATCAGAGGACAGTTTGAGGTAATTGAAGAATTCTTTATAGTTTCCCACATTTGGCCTATCTTATTCTTTTCCTTTTATTTAATTCTGGAACCTACTAATTTTTCCTTCTGCACATATATCCCATATCTACATAGGGATAGACTGATTCAACTAATGACATATCATACTTTAGGCAACATGTATTTTCATCCAATTTTTTTTCTTGAGTTGCTAAGCTGATGTCTTATGAGTTACTAAATTTCTTCAAAAGTGTTTAAAATGATTTTATTAAGAATCTAATTAATATCAGCATATATTTTAATATACATAGAAAAAAGGGAATTACCTATGAGACAATGTATCTTATGTACAGTTCTTTTTTTTTGCCATGATGTATAACTTACTGCTTTTTGTTTTGTTTTCATTTTGTATAATTAAGATAAAACATGATAGTACCAATGTGGCCCTGTTTTTCTAAACCTCTTACTACTTTCTTTATTTCCTTTTAATTTTGCATCTACATACTTTTCTTATTTTCTTCCTTTTTTGGTATCACTATCACTATTGGCCTTCCTCCAAAAAGAAGAAAAAGTCTCTTCAAACTCCCTCCCTATAATAAATAAGTACAGTCATACAAAGCAAAATGCACACTGACTGTGAAAATTTGTGACTATAAATATCAATGAAAAGATTCAGAGGCACCTGATATTCTCTGTATTAACAAATCAGTTTTATTATTGCAGAGATAAACAATAACGTATGAAGACTTGCTTATTTAGTTACACATTTTCAAGTATACCTTTGAACTGTATATAGAGTACACTTGTAAAGATTAGTAAATCTTGGTTGTCACTATTTTGGGGGGTTGTAATAACCTTTCATGATTGTTTTTATTCTCGTAAGCATCTTTCCTTGAAAACTGATCCCTGAATATTTTTTAAAAACTGGCACCTGTTTCAGATTTCTTTATGCTTGTCAAAAAAAAAGTTTAAGAACTAAAATGAAAATTAAATAGGAATAGGAATAGAGACTGCACCTGTGATTTCATTGCTATTAGAATCTTCTGGGTAGGGAACATTTCATGCCAATGCAAGTCAGCACTTTCTCTAGAATTTGTAGTCTTAAGAGTTGCCTCAGGCACTAAGAGGGGTTAAGTGACTAGTCCAAGGTCGCTCAGCCATTATGTTTCAGAGGTAAAACTTGAACCAAAGTATTCCTGTTTTCAAGAATGGCTATTCCCTATATCACACATAAATATTTCCTTCAATTTTTACCTTAAAACTATCAAATTGCGAGGGTTCAGTTTTGGGTAAATCATTGCACTTATTTAAAAGGATCAATCAGTGTAGAATGTTCATAATTATCCTTTTGGAATTTTATTAAGTCTCAAAAACATTATTATGACATACTGTCCTTTTTTCTGTGAAGATACCACAGCTGGTAAAGGCAAATGAGTTTGATTTTTGTCACAATGATAGTGACAGATTATTCATAATTTATGGGCTATATGGGTTCCATTACCGTGAAACAAAACCATTGTGACCTGACCCATTTAGCTTTATCAATAATATGCTCCAGCTAATTGGGTTAATTGATAGTAAAAATTACTTTAATGAGGTTTTCAACAGAAATACTAGACAACTTTTTGAGAAAGCTATGAGTCTGGCTAGTCTTTGTAAAGTGTCTCTAATGGCTTTTTTTTTTTCCAGGTTATCAGTGTTCCAGAATGTGTTCTCAAAGCCAATGACTGTACTCAAACAGAATATAAAATAGTTGCTAACGCGTTCTGCAATGCTTTACAGGCTGTTGCTTGCTCTCTAGAGCATGATAAGGGTAAAATTCTTGCTGATAGGAAGTATGGACACTTTTGGTCAGTTCAACCAGATTTTCCCCCTAATGTGAAATGGCAAGATTTGGTTTCAAAATGTGGTTGTGGACTCTGCAGTAACAAGGAAGAACTAAATTGGTGCCTCTTACAAAGTATTCATTCTGCTTCCCAAAACTCTCCTCTTCAGCAACCCACAAACTCCCTCAAAGATCATCTGACTTTGGACTGTTTTACTGCAAAACTTCATGGCTTACAAGTTGCTGTGGAAACAGCCAGTTTGATTTTGGATCTTTCCTATGTCATAGAAGATAAGAACTGACCCAAATTTTAAGTTCATTATTTTTTAAAGTATGTTTATGTGAAAAAAATCTTAAATTTCAAGGTAGAAAAAAATGAACATATTAATAAGTCATTCTCAAAACCTTGCACATTTCATGATCTCATTTGGCCATTTAAAGTGAGCAAAATTTCATTTAAATGGAGGTGTTAACAATAAACCTATAAAATATTGTTAATGTAACTTGGAAATTATGTAAATTTCATGGATTCTGTACAACATTTTACTTTACCTTGAATATTTCCTCATTTAGAGTTATCTTTCAATAAATATGAAATAAAGAAAAGTATTAGCTTGTTCTCATTCCAGTTTTGACAGGAGTTTTACAAATATTGATTATGTATTAATTCTGTACAATATTAAAGTCAATCCCAAAGCAATAGCATGCTTCTCTAATCTAAAAAATATGAAACCTATACACACTAGTTTGTTTTTCAAATATCACCTGAGAATAGATACATGGATGTGATTGATGGCTTTAAATACAAGACCAGATTTGACTACATAACTATTTCATATCACAATTTTCGCTTCATAGAAAATTTGTAATGATGAGCAGATGTTGGAAAGAATATTTGTGTGCAGTCACTCAAAGATTAGACTCAAGTGAAACAATTAAACAATTATTTTTATTTTATTCCAGTAACAAATTTACACACAAGCTTTCCAAAGCTCCATGATTCATGTTGTCATTCTCCTCTCTTTGCCCTCCTGGAGTTGGACAAGCAATTTCACTGGGTTATACATGTATTATGTATATGTTATTCATTTTAATAAGAGAATAATCTTATAAAACCAAAACTATGTCATATATCCAAATAAGTGATAAGTCATATGTTTTCATCTGCATTTCTGCTCCAATAGTTCTTTCTCTAGAAGTGGATAGCATTCTTTTTCATAAGTCCCTCAGAATTTCCCATAGCAAAGTATCACATTTGATCATCCCACAGTATTTCAGTTACTTTGTATAACTTTCTGGTTCTGTTTATTTTGCTCAGAATCAGTTCATGTAGGTCTTTCCAGTGAAACAATTTTTTAAAAAACACCTTAGAATTTGGAGTGGCAGTAGTATCCAAGGCAATGACAGAAACAACGGAAGAAAACTGAGAAGGGCCCTTCCTGTGGGGCTTGAGAAAGGACCATAAACACATTAAAAATTACAATGTACATATGAAAAAATGAGGAATATTTAATATAAAGAAACTTTGATTACATAGTCTGTAGTCCAAACAGAAATGCTGATATTTGGGAATTATCACAAAGTGAGTTCAAGGTAGAACAATAAATTTACTGAATAGTTAGAAGAAATAGTCGGTTTTCATTGCTATATTAAAGAATAGGGAAATATTTTATAATATTGGTCGAGTGTTTTATGTCCGCAGAGATTTAAAGATCAAAATCCTGTTTGTGAATAAATGGGATTGATTTTTAAATGCTTCCTTCCCAGACTCATAATGCAAATAAATAAATAAAATTGGCTTTAAATCATAAGCAGAGTAAAGAGAGAAAAAAACCCTCAGAAAGTCCAGCTTTTGATCTCCCCAAATTGTCATTATATTTATTGAAAAGTTAGCTAAGCCAGGAGGTTTCACAAAATATTTCTCTAAAGTTTTACCTCTTTTACTATCAAAAGTTAAAAGAGAAAAAGGATGGAAAATAGTTTTCTAAAAAGTAACTCTTTGAGGATCTGTCATAAGTGAAAAAATTCCCACAAAGGATCATTTTAAGACTGACAGCTTATCTTTGTATCTTTTCTGTCCTTCCAAAGAAGATGAACTTCAAAGTGAAAACAAAGGAACAGTGTTCTTTCTCCAACTAATTTTGTGTTTTTCGCACAACCTGTGTAGAGGCAAGGAATTTTAGGTTCAATTTAGATTTTATTTTATTACTTAAATTTTTAAAAATAGGAATTATCATGCTATGGTCCCCTCTGCCTGATATTCCATTGCCAATAGAAAGCTGAAGGAAATGACCAGGGGTAAATAATGATTATCTTCCTGAACACCAAGTTTGTAAATGGTGGTGAAATTAAGGACTAGATATTGGATGAGGAGAGAGATCAAATTTGAAGTCAAGAAATCTTGACTTCTACAAGCAAATAATAAGAGAATAAAAGACAGATGAAAACCAAGAAGTTAACAGCATATGATTGAAAAATATATTAAGGAGGATGTTACAGCTTTAGAGGAGGCGACATTCCAATCATTGAGCCAAAACAAGGCCTACTTGTGACTGAAATCTTACTCATCAAGAAGTGGTAGAATATAGAAACAACCTCTTGGGACTCTGAAATTAATTTAAATTAACTTTTCTTTTATAGGAATATGCTCATTTTAATATCCAGAACTGACCCTTAGTCAACACAAAGCTGAGGAAAACGGGCTTATAGGAGGCAGTTAATTCCATAGGAGCAATCTTATAAATTATTGCCATCAGCTAAACAATGCTACAAAAAGATACTCATGATTTTATAGGGGAATCAGATAATTTTGTGTATGTTTATATGCTCTATATTCATCTAATATTTCCACTTGTAACTTGTAATAAAAGAATATTTTCATTTAGATATGCTAAATCATTATCCATATGAGTGATTTCCCCACAAAAATGCATAAATTGCCCATTCCTAACCTAATTTCTTATCAGATTATTCTTGGTTTCATTTAATTTATATAGTCAAGACTATTTAGTGTTCTACAAGGTAGTAAAGAAATACAAAGCTTAATAAATTATGATGCACAATACTTAAAACTATAAATGCTATCATTTTTAGAATTTTTGAAAAAACAGAAATATTCTTCAGGGAACTCTTAAAATTAAAGCAAAATCACATGGTTTGATGACACATTGTATATTATAGAAAGTATTATATATAAAATAGGATTATATAATCAGTGTAGTTCCTTGGGGAAGTCCTGTTAGTTAAGCTAATCATTTCAGATAAATATAATCTGTGGGGAAATTGTCAAGGAGACTAAGCATCTCAGACAGAATAATATTTCAGCTGTCAAAATATGCTTATCTCCAGTCTCAGTGAAAAGGGATTGTTTTAACTATCTGATATCTGGGTTAATTTTTTCATGCAGTTAAATATTTCCATGTATTGCTTATGTTACATAATTCATTCTGATTCTTTGCTTTAGGCCACATCTTCCTAACTTAATGGTGTCTAAGCCTGGTGTTTTAAGAAGGACAACGGTTAGCCTATATTCTCAGATTAGATTTATCAAACTTTTCATTTAGGGTTTTGAAGGGAAGAGTAAACATTTATAGTTTGCTACTAAGTTAAGGATACATCATATGTAGGCTTGTTTCTTCTTGGTAAGTTAAAGGAACAGATTTTTTTTTAAGGAGGCATGACATTACTTTTAATATGATTGTGATTTAAAGAAGTATTAAAAATCATTTTCAAGATTGTTCTATTAAGAATTCACACTTAAATGTGTGGAGTAATTCCTTCAAGTAACTACCTAAATCTTATTTTTTTTTTTAGTATATTTTTATTTGGCACAAATCTAAAATGTCCTGGGAAGTGCCTATGTTAGTGTTTTCACAAAACAGTTTATTACAATACACTGGCAAAAAAAAATGATATTTTCTTTGCAAAGTGAGGGTTTTGCGTTGCTATTGATTTCCCACTCCCAAGATGGATAGAAACATTATCTAATATAAAAGGAAACTCTTAATCCCTTTCTCTAATTTAACTGGGAACATTGAGGTCCTTTTACCATAAAGATGTATAAATATACCATCTGGCTCGCAAATTAAATGTAAGGGTCAAATTAGGAGTCTTGACAAACTAAGAGAGCAGCTTTTAATAACTTAAGTTTTTCATGGGTAGGATGAGCTAACATAATAAAAATGACAATCCTACCCAAATTAATTTACTTATTTAGTGCCATACCCATTGAACTACCAAAAAACGTTTTTATTGAATTAGAAAAAAACATAACAACATTTATTTGTGTAAGAGTAATTTTAGGATTGTGACTCAAAGATCAAGGATATCTAGGGAAATAATGAAAAAAAAAATGCGAAGGAAGGTGGCCTTGCAGTCCCAGATCTCAAACTACACTATAAAGCAGTGGTCATCAAAACAATATGGTGCTGGCTAAGAGACAGAAAGGAGGATCAGTGGAATAGACTTGGGGTAAGTGACCTCAGCAAGACAGTCTATGATAAGCCCAAAGATACCAGCTTTGGGGACAAAAATCCCCTATTTGATAAAAAAAAAAAACTGCTGAGAAAATTGGAAGACAGTATGGGGGAGATTGGGGTTGGAACAACATCTCACACCCTACACCAAGATAAACTCAGAATGGGTGAATGACGTTAATATAAAGAAGGAAACTAAGTAAATTAGGTGAACACAGAATATTATACTTGTCAGATCTTTGAGAAAGGAAAGATTTTAAAACCAAGCAAGAGTTAGAAAAAAAATCACAAAATGTAAAATAAATAATTTTGATTACATCAAATTAAAAAGGTTTTGTACAAACAAAACCAATGCAACCAAAATTAGAAGGGAAGCAACAAATTGGGAAACAAACTTCATAACAAAAACCTCTGACAAAGATCTAATTTCTCAAATTTATAAGGAGCTAAATCAATTGTATAAAAAATCAAGCCATTCTCCAATTGATAAATGGGCAAGGGACATGAATAGGCGATCTTCAGTTAAAGAAATCAAAACTATTATTAAGCACATGAAAAAGTGTTCTAAATCTCTTATAATCAGAGAGATGCAAATCAAAACAACTCTGAGGTATCACCTCATACCTAGCAGACTGGTCAACATGACAGAAAGTAATGAATGCTGAAGGATGTGGCAAAGTTGGAACATTAATGCGTTGCTGGTGGAGTTGTGAATTGATCCAACCATTTTGAAGGGCAGTTTGGAAGGATGCCCAAAGGGTGCTAAAAGACTCCCTACCTTTTCACCCAGCCATAGCATTGCTGGGTTTGTACCCCAAAAAGATAATAAGGAAAATGACTGTACAAGAATATTCGTAGCTGTGCTCTTTGTGGTGGCAAAAAATTGGAAAATGAAGGGATGCCCTTCACTTGGGGAATGGCTGAACAAATTGTGGTATCTGTTGGTGATGGAATACTATTGTGCTCAAAGGAATAATAAAGTGGAGGAATTCCATGGGGACTGGAACAACCTCCAGGAATTGATGCAGAGTGAGAGGAGCAGAACCAAGAGAACATTGTACACAGAGACTGATACATTGTGGTATAATCGAACGTAATGGACTTCTCCATTAGTGGCAATGCAGTGATCCTGAACAACCTGGAAGGATCTATGAGAAAGAACACTATCCACATGCAGAGGGAAAAACTGGGAGTAGAAACACTGAAGAAAAACAACTGCTTGATTACATGGGTTGAAGGGATATGGTTGGGGATGTAGACTCTAAATGAACATCCTAGTGTAAACAACAACAACATGCAAATAGGTTCTCATCAGGGACACATGTAATACCCAGTGGAATTGTGTGGCTATGAAAGTGTCAGGGAAGGGGAGGGAGGGAAAGAATATGATTCTCATAACCAAGGAATAATGTTCTAAATTGACTAAATAAAATTTAAAAAAATAAAATAAAATAACAAATTTTAATGAGAACATAGTAGAGTTGTAAATTAGTATTATTCCTTTAAGCCAGAGAAAAGAAAACTTCAGGCAGCTTTTAACAATTAACAACTTAGTTTTGTTAAAATAGAGATAGTAAAAGAATATAGTAAAATGAATAGAGTAAGGGAAATATAGGAAAGAAGTAGAAAAAGAAATTGCCTAATACCCAACTAGCTACCCTATAACAACCTATATACATATAACTGCCTATAACTACTGTTAGAGAAAGTCCAGCTGATCACCCTTAAGCTCAGCTAACCAGGCAGAATAACCCCCAATGACTAACTACCAACTACCAACCACCTCTCAACTCAAAAAAGGTCAAAAAGCCAAAAGTCCCTCTCATTTCTGACATAACATAACATTGACCTTTTATATCCCTTCTTACTTCACTTCCTATCTCTCTGGTTTCTACTTCCTTTCACTGTGGGTTGGTATATCTTTATATGTCTCTATGGTAAAAGGACCTCAAGGCTAGTTAAATTAAAGAAAAGGATTAAGAATTCCCTTTTACACTAATGAATTTGACAGTTTTTTTAAAGCTTATATCATCTGGTCCTAAGGACACATATATGTATTTCCTTCCTAAGTATGGTTAATCTCCTCAGAAGAGAAATATTCTCTGGGTTTGTAGAATTTTCCAGTCAGCTTTTCTTATCAAGTCATTTTATATGTGTTGTAAAGATTAAAATTAATATCCAATACTCCATTATATTTAATAATATTTATTAAATATTTATCTTGAAGTATAAGTAAAGCTAGCAAAAAACCAAGAGCCACTCCCTCCTCCACATGGATCCGGAGAGCGAATGTGGGCGGAAAACAGAAACTCCAAAAACTCCAACCAAATAAGGAGATGCTTACTTGGAAATGGAAAGGGGGATTGTGGGAAATGTAGTCTCTAGGGTTCAAGATTCTAAATCAATACACTGTATTGCTATCTTCTTTGAATAACATATTGTTGCAGCTGAAGATAGTGAGTCTTTCATAATGATAATAGAGAGGATACAGTAAATAGATGAGACCTATAATTCTTACATTATTCTCTAGCCATGCTGATACTTTTACTTTATTCTGCTTTTTATTACCTAATATTTCTCACCTATATTACCTGTAAAGCATATTGAGCAAAAATGCAAGCACTTTACAGTTTTGTTTATTTTATTTGGTCATTAAAACATTAAACAAACCTTAATTCTTAAAATAAGATAATCTTTTTTTTTTTCTTTTTCCAAGTCCAAGGAAATGATCATGGAAATGATGGGGGGCTGGGGGTGGGAATCTTATTTAAAAAAAATTATGGGTAAAACCAAGTCTAAAATTTGTGGAATTCTACTGGAAAGGGACATATTCAGCCATTGGTTTAACTCTGATGTCTTCTTATTGAATTAGAAACTTAAGGTAAAGTGGGTATAATCTTGCTATTCTGAGCACTAAATGAAATTGCTTTGTTTTTGTATTCTCTCTGATTGATTAATCCAACTAAAAAAAAAAACCCTACACTTTACATCTATCCATCAGAGAATTTATGAACACTATTTCAAATGAATGGTTTCAATGGGCTACCTTTAAGAAAAGAAGGGAAGATTCTTTGCAAGAAAATTTGTCCTTAATGGCATTTCATCATCTTGTATTAAGCCACTGTTCTTAATTTTTGTGTTATAATATATTTATTTTATGTATGCAATAGATAAATGAGTAACTCCAATGAGGTCCTATCTTCATTTTATAATAGTATTAAAACTTTGAGAAAGGCCAGGTGTCCAATCTCACCTGTAATACCTGTAAGTCATGTTGAACTTTTTTGTATTGAATATAATAAAACTGAAATGTCTATCACCGGAGAATTATTATACATGCCATTCTTATATGATATGATTTTTGCAGAAAACATTAGCCTGAATCATAGAAATCTTATTCTAGGTGCATTTCTAGCATGTGGGCAAAATGTTTTGAAATACAAATTCTGGGCCTTTCAGATTCTCCTTTTGCTTTTGTCTTGGTCAACCCAAGAGAAGTTTTTCTTTTGTTTGCATGTTTTTTTTTTTTTTAACACTAATATTTGGAATTTGTTTATTAGTCCCGAAACAGTACATTTAGCATAACAAAGATTTTAGGTAATTACAGTTTAGAAAACCAAAGGACCTGAACAAAGTTCCTTGCCTTCTGTATCTCATAATAACTATAATGACTTATGCCAGATAGAAGAGAATCATAAGTGGCTATACATAAGGAGATTGATTATAAACAGCTCTATATATATCTTTTATATATATATATAAAATGTACATATATATGTTATATAGAGGGTACGGAACACTAGTTAGGAGGAAAGGTTAAATAGAACCATATAGACCAAAACATTCTCATACGTAATTCAGTGCTAGGCCATATATGATAAGTGGTACAGCAACTTGGAGGGTTGATTTGTGCAATAACATTAATTTTGAACCCCTAGAATCTACCATGTAACTTAGCTCTAAGGAAAGCATGCATTGGACATGGCAATGAGTAATAACGTGAACTGTTTGGCGGTAGGCAGCATGTGTCCTAGATCCCAGGACAGGTAAGCCTTGACTTGGCAATTTCTAGGTATAGAAGAACAGAGTCAACAGCCTCAAGTGGAGCTGTTTGTTTGGGTATTGTATAACTGTATTCAAGTCAGAACCACACAAACATCAGAACCATTTGATTGACTTCTATTGTGGCAAATCTTGATTCTGTCAGGTATATGTGAACCTTTTAGGTCATTTGTATATACATCCAAAACAGGAGACTCCTTTAGGTCTAATAGTAGTTTTTTATATTTTTCCTTTTTAAAGAGCTTATCAGCATTCCCAACTCTGCTTGTTGCCCTATATATAACCCAAGAGGATAGAAGATATTTCTACACAGTTCCTATTAAGGTCGTAGTAGCCACAGAGCAAGGACCCAGACCCCCAATTTATTATTCAAATGTGTTGCTAGAATAATTTCTGGGAGCAAGTATAGTAGGTTCACTCATGCAGGTGTTGGGCATTTTTCAGATGGCCCAAAAGGATTTCAGAAGCCTCCTGAATACATGGAAGATAAAAACAATCAAGAAGGTCCTTTCAGTATTTCCCACATTTAAGATTGAATAAGATTAACATTTTTTATATTCCTAAATTGTTAAATAATTTTATCGTAGAATTATTTTGTAACAAATGCTAAAAGATTAATTTTTAAAGGCTTGGGGCATGGAATTTTTGTTTTAAAAAAATAAAAGGAAAAAGGTAACTCCAGACCCATTCATTATACAGATGTCATCAAGGAAGATCTGCCCTAGAAGCTAAGTAACAGCCTCCAGCTCCTCAGTGGGGTCTGCTTCTAGATTCCAGGTGGGATCGTTTACCAGATGTCAGCACAACAGTAGGGTCTCCAGGCTCAGAAAATGTCCTCTTGTAGCTCCTCCCATTTGGAACTCCCCGCTGCCATTTGCAGATGTCACCATTCAAAATGTCTTGAATATGTTGTACAATGAGGTTGATAGCAACCATGTTGTCAACCCCTCGAGGGATGATCACATCAGCATACTTCTTAGTCGGTAGGCAGAATTCCTCAAAGGCTGGTTTGACAAAGGTGGTGTACTGTGTTAGGATCTGCTCCAAATCTCTCCCACGGTTCATATCTCGGAGAACTCTACGAGACAGCCTCACATCTGAGTCGGTGTCAACAAAGAGTCGAAGATGAAACATGTCCCGGATCTCTTGACTATAGAATACCAAAATGCCCTCAAACAGAACCACATCCGCAGGGTAAACCACAGTTGTCTCCAGTAACCTTGAATGGGTCACAAAATCATAGATCGGGACCTCAACGGTTTTGCCCTCCACAATGTGTTTCAGGGTCATGCGCATCAAATCATTATCAAAAGCATCTGGGTGGTCAAAGTTGTACTGGCCCTTCAGTGCCTTGGCCTTCTGCTCGGCGGTCAGGACTTTATAGAACCTGTCCTGGCTTAGGATGACCAGCTTGCGCTGTCGGTGGTCTACTTCATGCTGGCCCAGCAGTTCCATGATCTTCTCGCACACTGTGGACTTTCCGCTGGCCGTGCCACCGCTCACCCCGATCAGGAAGGGTCGCTGGTGAGGGCGCTCCTGCTCCGCAGCGGCCGCCCCGCCGCCGCCGCTATCCGAGGCCATGGCCAGTTAGTCTTCCCTGCATCGGCTTCCCCTCCTTTCCCCAGCTCTAGCTGGCCCGACCGCTTCCAGAACCTGTTTGCATGTTTTTAAAAACATTTTACCAGAAAACAAATCTGTGTTATTCAAGTGGATTGATTTCTGGCTTTCCATGTTTTCTTTGTTTGCATGCATTATAAAGCAATGCATTGTTGATATAAGTATTAAGAATCTCATGTTTGACTTATTTTAAAACTTTTAAGTAAACCTGAAACATTTGCAGATTGGTTTGTGACAGAATTTTTATTTCAGACCACCAAGTAAATTAACACATCTTTAATTTCTGAGCCAGCGCATTACAATTAATAGCATCTTAAGATTCTCAAGTTACTATTGAAGGTAAACTGGAAATGTGAAAGTATTTATTTGTTTCAAAGGTCTTGTCTTCATTGCTTTTAAAATTTCAAAACATTGATGATGTTTAAGAGCTATGTTTTTGGAATAGTTTCAAAGCTGTGATTTGGAGTTTCCAAATACATGGTATTGTTTGTTGCTCCTGTTTAAGTTCTATATCCTAGGATATATCAAGCAAGCTGAGAAAAGATCAGAAATAGCCAGGCCAAGTCAGAGTGTATATTTGAAAAGACACAAAGAATACCAGTATTGTTTCAGTTAATGATGACCCTGTAACATCCACTGTGAATAGTATTTTTCTTGTTAATAACAGCTTGCCATCTAAATACAATAATGTGAGGTTTCATGAGTACTGCTCCTAAAATAAGTATTGCTTTTATTTTCAGTGAAGTAGAAAACACTGCAGTTGGCTTTCTTTTGTTTTTCCACTTGCTTCAAAAATAAATCTGTTCAGAGGTATTTCAGAAAGCTATTGCTTTCCCTGGTTCCAGTCTACAGTTTGCCAGTCTGAATTTCTTTGAAAAGGAAACATTGCCAGTAAGGACCCCTTTTATAAAGATTAATGAAAGTAGATATGTGGTCCATCTACCCTGTAAAGTAATTCAATAAATAGAATAGTTTCTGTGAGTTTAATATTGGCATTTCTTCTCTGAAAATTTATTGTATTAGAAAAGCTTACATTTGAAATAATAAAATTGCTTTATTTCTAAAATAACACAGATCCTTTTGAAGAAGAACTTAATATATTCAGGATAAATATCAAATCATGATGAGATGATTTGGATATTCATTTGGTACAGGGGAAAGAATGCTCATATTGGAGTTAACAGACCTGCATCCAAATCTCCTGTGGGACCATAATCTCTCTGGGACTCAGTTTCACTACCTGAAAAATGATGGCATCGTATTTGATGACCTCTAAGGCCCTTTTCATCCCTAAAGCTATGATTCTGTGACCTTCTGACCACAGAACAGGGGATTTTTTTTGTTGTTATTTTCTCCTATAAGAAACTCTGGATAGTTCTAAGTAAACCTGCCATGGCTGATGTGAATTCAAGTATTGGCATTAACCAAATGGCATACAGTAGGGGAAACTGTGAAATAAAATTCAAGAAAGCCTCCAATCAACCATTTAAAGCCCTCCCTATTGGACTACAACCTACCTTTCTTAATTAGAATCTCACCAAATTGTGGTTCTTGTCCCATCCTCTCTTACTGCAATGCTAGCTATCTCCTTTGGGTGGAAATTGAAATAAAGGCACATTTAAGTTTGATTTAAGGAAAATGTTCCTAATAAAGCTATCCAAAAGTGGAACAGAATACTTTGGGAGGTTGCTCCTTATTACAAGTCTCGAAATAAAGGACCTATGACCACTCATTGCATATGTTATTTGTGCATATGTGGAATTCTTGTTCAGATACAGGTCCAAGTCAATTCAAAAGTCTTAACTACCAACTATTTATAAAGCATTATACCAAGCACAAGGGGTCAAATAAAACAATCATCTCCCTCAAGGAGTTTACATTCTGCTAGGGTGAGGGGGGGATCAAAAGTAAACACCTCTAAGTATGGAACAAGAGAAACCAAAAGGAGAGGAAGCATTAATGACTGATCAGGGAAAGCTTCACAAAGATGATATCTGAGCTGTCTTAAATAGTTATTCTGAAAGGCAGAGATGATGGCGTACATTTTGCAGAGGTGAGAAATGAATCATGCAGAGAAACACTGAACTAAATGTTCAGTTTGTCTGGAATATAAAGTACCAAAGAGGAGTAATATAAAATAAGACTGGGAGAGTAGGTGGGAACCACATCTAAACTTAAATGCCAGGAATAAGGAATTTGTATTTTTTTTCCCTAGAAGTAATGAGCAGTTGCTAAAGATTTTTGAACTTTAGAATTTCATAGTCAGAGTTCTGTCTTGAGAAAATTATCTTGTCAGCTATAAAGAAGAGGAGATATTAGAAACAGGTAGAAAAATTAGGAAGGACTAAGATGGTGAGGAGAAAAGGGCACTGATATGAAGGGGTATTATTAATTAGAATCAGCAAGATAAGCACTGATTGAAGATGGGATAGGAGTAAAGGGTAACAGAAGATTCAAGGAAGAATATAAGATTATAAATCTGAAGACTTGGAGGATGTTGTCTAAACAGAAACATGAGGACAGTCATGTTTGGATAGAAGAGGAGGAAGAGGGGAAAGATAATGGTTTCCATTTTGGCTGTAGTACAATATTTGTGAACGGTATCCAGTAGGAGCTGAACAGCAGGATGTTAGAAGTGATAGAGGAAAGCACTGAAAAAGAAATGAGGAATACAGAAGAGTCATCTGGAAAAAGAATGAACAGTTTAGGAGAAGAGATAATAGAATCTACCAGACAAATTTTCTGAAATTTTGATTGTACCAAAGAGAAGTCAATGCCTTCATGAAAAAACAAGAAATATTAAAACAAAGTCCAAAATTGAAAAAAAAATTAAAGAATATGAAATGTATAAAAAAATGATTGACACAGGAATCAGAGAGATAATTTAAGAATCACTGGGCTACCTAAAAGTTATGGTAAAAAAATAGAAGCCTAAATATATTTCAAGAAATTATGAAAGAAAGTTGCTCAAGACTTTAGTACAAGGATAAAGTGAAAATAGGAAACTATAGTTCCAATATCGTTAATAAACACTGGAGCAAAAATTTAAATAAAATATTAGGAAAGATACTATAGTAACATATTAAATTGTATATTGTGACCCAGTTGGACTTATACCAGAAATTCATGCATAATTTGATATTAGGAAATTATTATTATTATTATATATTAACATAATTGACAAGATTAAAAACAAAAGCAACAAAAATAATATAATTATATATAAATAATGCAGAAACATCTTTTGACAAAATATAATACCCACTTCTGTTTTAAAAACATGGGATTAAATGAATTCTTCCAAAATGTGGTAAGGTATACATGCACACATGTGTGCATTTTATGAAAGAATATGCATAGATTTAGATATAAAATTTAACATGGAATATATATACTTATATGTATATCTACATATATGAAGGAAGAAATACATAGATAATAGATAGATATCAACAGTGATAAAAATGCAACAGATTGAATAATTAGTAAGAAATCTAAAGAGAAACATCAGTAAGATCCTTCATCTAATCTAAGATTCTGCATATAAAAACAGCCAGAAATGTAATCCCTGAAAGAGGTGCCTTGCTGGAGGCCATCATACCCCAACCATTTGACAAGGTCACAGTCCAAGGAAAGAAGGTCTGCAAAGCAGACCCCAGAATGAGGCCCCCCTGCTGAACCCTCTTTGTGACTTATTTCTCCAAATTTTCCCCACTAGTGGACTTGTCATGATTATTATTCCCTCCCCAATACAGGAGAAATAACATGAGAGCAAATACTTATAGGCTCAATAAATATATACCCTACTTTAAGCCCCCTAGGTTATTACCCCCAAAAGATTGCAATTACAGAATAAAAGGCCAAAGATTACTACCCATGACCCCTCCTTTCTCAATCACAAAGGCCCTACCATAAACACCAGCAGAAAAGTTGAGTACTAATGAATCTTGTCCTACCGTTACCACACTAGAATGAATTTGTTGGAATAGAAGCCAAGCAGCATCACTAGGTATTTCAAAGTAATACAAGAAAAACAGAACTTGTAAATTGAGGAAAACCCCAAAATTGGTCTGCCTAAAGTCCTCACACCTAGATAAAGAATATGTTTTGTTGTTCATCTCCCAAGCAATTATGATGGATAGTGAAAGCTGACCAAAAGCACAATGATCCTCTAAGCAGTCAAGGGGTATTAAGCTACAAATGGCTTTATTCACATTAATCATATCACAGAGTGTTGTAAAAACCTAATAAATGATCACAGAATTCTTTGTTGTAGTAACATCACAAGAGTATTATTTAGGTAATTTGATAATATCCAATCAAAATGTAGAATGTCACATATGTCGAGAATTGATTATGTGTGTGTACCAGTCTAGTGGTAGTCTTTCGGTGACCGAGAATGACGATTGTCTTTGTGCATTATCATCTATTGATATCATCATGTGGCTTTGGAGTCCAAAGGCCGAGGCACAGAGTGTGTGGCACACAGGGCATGGGACGCCAGTTGTTACGGGAGGTGCGGCTGTGACGTCGCTCATCTTCAAAGGTGGTGACGGCATGGTTAATGTGGGTTCGCCAGCTGCTTCTGACAGAGGCAGCGAGTTCTAGTTGCTTTGGTGCAATGCCAGCCCACTTCAAGTTGGACTTTAGCTGATCCTTGAATCTTTTCTTTGGTCGGCCTTGTTTCCTGAGTCCAGCTGACAGTTCACCATAGAATACCAGTCTTGGTATTCGCTGTGGGTCCATGCGGATGACGTGTCCAGACCATCGTAGCTGGGTTCTGAGGACCATGACTTCGATGCTGGTGGAGTTGGCTCTGTCGAGGACTTCCTGGTTGGTGATTCGGTCCTGCCATCGGATCCTCATGATTGACTGGAGAGAGCATTGGTAGAATTGTTCCAGCTGTTTCATGTGATTCCAGTACAGTGTCCATGTCTCACAACCGTACAGGAGCGAGCTGAGGACCACTGCGTTATACACTTTGAGCTTCTTCACAGTGCTTACACCATTGTGTTGGAGGACTTTGGAGTGCAGCTGCCCGAGTGCCTGGCTGGCCTTTTGGATCCTGGCATTGATCTCATGATCTAGGGACCCGTTGTTGGCGATGGTGCTGCCCAGGTACTTGAAAGTGTTGACGTTAGAAAGCTGCATGCCGTCGATTGTAATGCATGGCTGGTTCGTTGGCCTCCCTGGTGCAGGTTGGAACAGCACTTCTGTTTTGCTGAGGCTGATAGTCAGGCCAAACAGTTTTGTTGCGGTGGAGAACCTATCCACAATGGTTTGAAGATGATTTTCTTGGTGGGCCATGAGAGCACAGTCATCTGCAAAGAGACCTTCCAGGATGAGTCTCTCTGTTGTCTTTGTTTTTGCAGTCAGGTGGTGAAGGTCGAATACTGAGCCATCCAGTCAGTATTTGATGTAGACGCCCAGGTCTAGATCCATCACAGCATGTCCTAATACTTGAGTAAAGTATAGGTTGAATAGTACCGGAGCAAGGACACAGCCTTGTTTCACGCAATTGGAGATGTTGAAGGGATTGGAAGTCTCTCCACCAGATAGGACTTCCCCTGTCATGTCGACATGAAAGAACTGGATCAGTTTGATGAATTTTTCTGGGCAATCAAGCTTGCTGAGGATCACCCACAGTGCGTCCCTGTTCACTGTGTCGAACACCTTTGTCAGGTCTATGAAGACAATGTAGAGACTCAGGTTCTGCTCAAGGCATTTTTCCTGCATTTGCCTCACCATGAAGACCATGTCGATGGTGCTATGATCTGGTCGGAAGCCACATTGTGATTCAGGCAGGTTCTGCTCTGAAACAGATGACAGGAGTCTGTTGAGTATAACACGGGCAAGGATCTTTCCAGCAGTGGAGAGTAGTAAGATGCCTCTGTAGCTGTCACAGGCTGCTCATGAGCCTTTGTTCTGGTATAGGGCTATGATGGAGGCATCTCTGAGTTCTGGGGGCATGTCTTCCTCTTCCCATATGCTGGTCAGCACTATGTGTATGTACCAAAAACCTATATAATAAACATACCATGATACTATGGCAGAGCACTGTGTGTAATGCCTGTATATGTAGGCTGAATGCATGGTGTCTCTCATCTCATTTATCCAACCGTGATGTCATCCTTGGGCAGACAGACCCTGGTCCTCAGAGAGGCTGCTGGATGGACCTCTGGAGTGCCCCACCAGGAAAGTTAGTGTGATCTCAGATGAAAATTCCATAAATCCACAATACCTGTCCAGGAAGACATTTAAGGAGCAGAAGCCCACTGTAGCACCTAGACCTAGGACAATAAACAATAAATTCCGACTGGGGACATTGAACCCTGCCAACACTTTGAAATCAGACATTTAGTGGAAGGTAGAAGCCAGCAGCAAGAGCCTTAGGAATAAGAATCAGGTCCAGGTGGGGTCTGACCATTTCAGCCAAAAGTAAAGGATGGGGTGGAGCCTGGTTCTGCAATGAAAATCCAAATCAAGAACCAAGTCAAGAGATATGAAGAAACAGAATAAGATGCCCAACATGATGAAGAAACATTAGAAATATTATGGGTCAACAGGTGCCCAAGAAATAAACCCCAAAGAAGAAGAATATCTTCATAACAACCACAAGTGGATCACAAAACAAATTGGTATTAGCTAAAAAAATTGATTAACCATTGAAACAGATAAATTACACAATATACAGAAGCAAATGAATCATTTGATGAACCTAAAGACTTCAGTTGCTGAAGGAACACACTATTTGACAACTACAAGGAAAATTGGTCAGTAGTCTGGCAGAAAGTAGATTTAGACCAATACCATATGCCTATACCAAGATAAACTCAAAATTAAAACATTACCTAAATTCAAAAGGTCCATCCTAAGTAGATTATAGGAACCTACCTTTCAGATTCATGGATATGGGGAAGTATTGATGCCTGAGTAAGGGAGTTCATTAGAGACTAAATTTCTCATCCTGCCTTTGGGACAGTGAAAGAATAAAGATAGAATATTTGGAGGCAGAATGGAAAAATGAGATGTGGGTATGACCATAAGAAAAGGAATGATCTAAAACCTAGCTCAATGCCTAGCTTATAGTAGTCCCTTAATACATCACTAATCTCTGATGTTTGATTGCTCTGTTAACTAAGCCTGAAACTAACCCTCTAGAGAAAAGAAAGGGTAAACCCAATATTTTTCAGATTTCTAGTAGTCCAAAGAATTCAATGGAATTTTCTCTGTTAATATCAAGGAAGAAATAGAAATTGATATGGAGTTTGATTTGTTCAGATAATCTGAAATACTTGAGACCTTTCACCTTTCTGGTTGCTCTCCTCTAATCTCTCCAATTTATCAATGTCCTTCTTAATCCATGGCATCCAGAACTGAACACAATACTCCAGATGAGGTTTAACTAGAGTAGAATACCCATGGCACAGTGGATAGAGTATCAGACCTGGAATCAGGAAGACCCATCTTCCTGAGTTCCTCAGACACTTAACAGCTGTGCGATACTGAACAAGTCACTTGGCCTTGTTTGCCCCTGTTTCTTCACCTGTAAAATGATCTGGAGTGGAATACTAGAACTCTATCTATATGTCATCCCCCATTATTATAACAGATATTTTGTTGAAAGCAGAGTGAAATTATTAGCAACTGAATCCCTTTTCAGATTTGAGTTGGGCTAGATGACTACTAAGTTCCTTCTAACTGATATTATGTGATTCTATGATTCTTCAAAGATAATTATTAATATTATTTATATGGCATTTTAGGGTTTTCAAAGTACTTTACATGTTGTACCTCATTTTATCCTCAAAACAACCCTGGGAAGTAGATTGGTATGATCATCCCCATTTTACAGTTGAGAAATCTGAGACAAAAAGAAGTTGAGTGGCATGTCCAGAGTCACTCAACTAGTAAGTGCTGGAGGCTGGATTTAAGCTCAGTTCTTCCAGATTTCAAACTCAGCACATTATCCACAACACCACTGAGCTGTTCATTGTCCATTAAGTCTTACTCTGATGTTTCTTTGTGTAGTGGAGATGACTCTTGGCTCTCAAAGGCTAAGTTAATAAAGTAAAAGATATTTTCCTAAAATACATGCCCCATCATGTCACTGCCCCTACTCAATAAATTCTGATGGCTCCCTATTTCCTCAAGGATCAAATTTTAAAAATCTTTATTTGACATTAAAATCCTTCTTAACCTAGCCCCTTCTTACCTCTCTAGTCTTTCTACATCTTTCTCCCCAACAAGAACACTTCAATCTAGTAATACTGGCTGCCTGGCTGATCCACAAACAAGACATCACATCTCTTGGCTTTGGGTATTCTCTCTGACTGCTCTCCATGCCTGTATTGCTCTCTGCTCCCTCCTCCACTGACTACTGACCTCCCTGGTTTCTTTTAAATCTCAATTAAAATCCCCTCCTTCAGGGAGCCTTCTCCCAACCGCTCTTAATTCTAATGCCTTCCCTCTGTTAATTATTTCTTTTTTATCCTATATATAGCTAGCTGTGTATATATTTGTTTGCATGTTGTCTCCCTGTTAGATTGTAAGTTTCTTGAGGGCAGGGATTGTCTTTTATCTCTTCGTTTCTCTATGTCCATTGTCCGAAAGCCAGCTTAGCTAACTTCAAGAGGCTTACCACTAGATTTTGCTCAGAGTGACAAAACTCAATATTCAGTGACAGTACCTCCCCAAGGCTATTTATGAATTCATAGAGGGACCTCACACCAATAAAGTGCATGTCCTTAAATATAAATTTACACCAATTTACAGTATTGTCATATTTTTGCCTCCTAGCTACCATAGATTAAAATAGAAGCTTGTGTAAAGTTATCTACACTCTCTGTCTCCATTGTTTGCAGGGTTCTTCTTAGCTTTCCATCCTTTGCATTGACATCTTCCCAGTAGAGGAGTAAGCTCTGAAATTGGCATCAGTTAGTATAGACTTTAACGAAAGAATTAATTCAGAGAGCCTTTGAAAAACAAGATCTATGGAAATCATTTTACCTTTACTTGTTTATCTTTGAAAATTTAAAAGTATAAATCACAAGAACTGATTTGAATCATCCTTGATGCCAAGAAGAGAGTACCTCTCCCTACCATCCCACCACTCCAAGCTAATAACAGTTAATAATCTAAAGCTAAACATGACAAAGGTTTAAGGAGACATTTGATGAATGCAAAGTGCTTCCTGGACACTTTAGGATCTTTCCAACCAATTTACCCCCTCTGAAATAGGAGTTCAGTTGCTACTAATTTCACTCTTCCATCAAGAAAATGTATAATGTATAATATTGGAGGCGGACATGTTTCATTTTCTTTAATCATAGAGAAGATACTTAGAATAGAACAGGGAAATGAATAGAATTTTCATCACTTAAGTCTTGTATTTTAAAATAAGTAAATCAAAGGTCCACTAAAATCACACTGTGTCATTCTGCCATATAAGTGATATTGGCTTCTTGAAAGCCATTCCAAAAGAATGGAGGTCCTAGCAGGATTTCAACAGGCAAAAATCAAAGTGAAGAGGATATTCCAAATGCAGAAAATGGTGTAAGTGAAGCCACATGGGTCACAAGTGCTAGGCACAAATAGTTTCAAGGGAATAAAACCTATGTGAAGAAAGGCAGTTTGAGATAAGGCTGGGAAGGTAAGGAGAGATCATTGTGAGAGACTTTGACTGCCTAAGTGAGGAGCTTGGATTTCACTGAAAAGGCAATGAGTACTTGTGAAAGGTTTTATATATCTGATTGACATGATCATATTAATAATAAAATTTAAACTGACATCAGTGTATAGGATGGAAAGATGAATTATATATTAGAAGGAGAAAAGACTAGAGTTTAAAACAATTAGGATGCCAAGGCCATAGTTCAAGCAGATGATATATAAGAACTATTCTAGAGTAATGGCACTAAGAAAAGAAAGGGGGCTGTGACAATTGGGTAGATCAGTGGATTGAGAGCCAGGCCTAGAGATGGGAGGTCCTACATCCAAATCTGGTCTCAGATACTTCCTAGCTGCATGATCCTGGGCAAGTCACTTAAACCCCATTGCCTAGTCCTTAACACTCTTCTGCCTTGGAACCAATGTACAGTATTGATTCTAAGACAGAAGAGGTAAGAGTTTATTTTTAAAAAGAAGAAGAAAAAAAAAGAAAAAGATGTGCTGTAGAAAGAAAATAAAAAGGATTTCATAATTGTTTGCATGGGGGAGTAGAGGAAGAAAGAATAGTGTTCTACTCTTTTACACTACCTCCCATATTTTATTAAAACTACATATATTTATATATAGAATTATATCTGATATATGTAATGTGAATATTCCAATGTATATTTTTATGTGCATATATGGTGTGATAGAGGCTGGCACTTAAGAAAAAGTGCCAGACTGAAGAGTATATGAAATTGATCACCTCAATGGGTGAGGGGCCCCAGGAGTGAAAATCCTGAGGAGAGAAAACTTTGGCTGGGAGAGCAGTGAGGTCTCTCTGTCTTGAGACAGCAAAGAGAGAAGATGGATAAAGACTTTCTCCTGAGGGTTACCTATTTTTCCTGTTCGTGACTGGAAATCTTTCCCCCCAACACTTCCCAATTGAAGGGACTTTCTGAAGAGAAACCTAAGCAGACTTTACCTCAGCTCCTGTTGCCCAGGTGTGAATCCACCTGACTTTCTCTCAGGGGAGCTCAGGCTGCCAAGGCCTGCATTCCCTCCAAACTCAAGGAGGGAGGAAAAGGATTTAGAGACAGTGACCCCTTTTCCCACTTTCCTTTTCCCATTCTTCCCTGCCCATTATTCTTTTGTATTACCCGATTGAGTTAACATTAAAAGTTATTTATTCCCCAAGCTGAGGGTGAGTGAATGGACCAAGGGGAGACCTTTTGATCTTGAGTAGTGGAAGGGGGACAAGAGGGACAAGAGCAAATTGGGGAGAGCAGCTTTAGCTAAGGAGGGAAGGCAGAAGGGGGAAGATCTTCAAAGCCCCTCTCCTCTCTCTGAGCCAACCTGTTACATCTGCTGTCTCCCCTGAACCCCACTTTGTGGAGAAGGGAGTTCTCCCTTCCCTCCTCTCTCTCTCTCATATCGAAGGTCCAAGCCTCCTCCCATGGGGTACATTCCCTTCCTTTTTAAATGTTTTTTAAACAATGGTCTCCCTTAATAGAATGTTAGCTGCTTGAGAACAAGAATTATTTTGTTTTTTAATTTGGATCAAGTCCTTAAATTCTTGCCTAGTGAAAAAATGAATTTAATAAAGATAGATAGACCCATTTATAGTATTATATATTTTTCCAAAGCATCCTGGAAGTGATAAAGATGAAATATCAACAAGATTCAGAAAAGCTAGAAAAGGGAGACAGGTTTATTCTTTCTAGAGTCATCAATTATTGGTTTTCTTTTTTAATTTTCTTTTCCCTTAGAAAAGAAAATGTTGTAGATCTTAACAGCAATATTGTGGAATGATCAAATGTGATAGACTTAGCTACTATCAGCAATACAATGATCCAGGACAATAATGAGGGACTTATGACAAAGAATGCAAAGAATGCTATCTGCCTCTGGAGAAAGAAATGTGGGAGTCAGAATGCAGATGAAAGTATATGATTTTTCACTCATTTATTTGGGAATATGCTTTGGTGTTTTGATTTTATAAAATTATTCACTAACAAAAATGAGCAATATGGAAATGTGCTTTGTGTGATAATGCATGTATAACCCAAACTGAATTGCTTGCCAGCTCTGGGAGAAGAGAGGGAGACAATTTGGATTCTATAATTTCAGAAAACATATAGAAATTTGTTATTACATGTAATTGGTAAAAAGAAATTAATTTAATTTAAAAAATTAAAAAAAAAACACCTTAAGAGATAGAAAGGAGGATCAGTAGAATAGACTTGGGGTAAATGATCTCAGCAAGACAGGCTACGATAAACCCAATGATCCCAGCTTTGGGAACAAAAACCCATTACTTGACAAAAGCTGCTGGGAAAATTGGAAGATGGTATGGGAGAGATTGGATTTGGATCAACATCTCACACCCTACACCAACATAAATTCAGAATGGGTGAATGACTTGAATATAAAGAAGGAAACTATAAGTAAATTAGGTGAACACAGAATAGCATACTTGTCAGATCTTTGGGAAAGGAAAGATTTTAAAACCAAGCAAGAGTTAGAAAAATTATAAAATGTAAAATAAATAATTTTGATTACATTAAATTAAAAAAGGTTTTGTACAAACAAAACCAATGCAACCAAAATTAGAAGGGAAGCAACAAATTGGGAAACAATCTTCATAACAAAAACCTCTGACAAAGGTCTAATTACTCAAATTTACAAAGAGCTAAATCAACTGTATAAAAATCAAGCCATTCTCCAATTGATAAATGGGCAAGGGAAATGAATAGGTAATTTTCAGTTAAAGAAATCAAAACTATTAATAAGCACATGAAAAAGTGTTCTAAATCTCTTATAATCAGAGAGATGCAAATCAAAACAGCTCTGAGGTATCTCCTCACACCTAGCAGATTGGCTAACATGAAAGCAGGGGAAAGTAATGAATGTTGGCAGGGATGTGACAAAATCGAGACATTAATGCATTGCTTTTGGAGTTGTGAATTGATCCAACCATTCTGGAGGGCAATTTGTAACTATGCCCAAAGGGTGCTAAAAGACTGTCTGCCCTTTGATCTAGCCATAGCACTGCTAGGTTTGTACCCCAAAGAGATAATAAGGAAAAAGACATGTACAAGAATATTCATAGCTGCGCTGTTTGTGGTGGCAAAAAAAAAAAATAAATTGGAAAATGAGGGGATGCCCTCCAATTGGGGAATGGCTGAACAAATTGTGGTATATGTGGGTGATGGTATACTATTGTGCCCAAAGGAATAATAAAGTGGAGGAATTCTATTGGAACTGGAATGATCTCTAGGAAGTGATGTAGAGGGAAAGGAGCAGAACTAGGAGAGCATTATACACAGAGGCTGATACACTGTGGTACAATCAGACGTAATGGACTTCTCTATTAGCAGCAATGCAATGATCCAGAACAATTTGGAGGAACTTATGAGAAAGAACACTATCCACATTCAGAGGAAAAACTGTGGGAGTAGAAACACAGAAGAAAAACAATTACTTGATCACATGAATTGATGGGGATATGATTGGGGATGTGGACTCTAAAGGATCATCCTAGTGCAAACATCAATAATATGAAAATAGGTTTTGATCAAGGACACATGTAAAACCCAGTAGAATTGCGCATCGGCTACAGAAGGGGGTGGGGTGAGGAGAGGGAAAGAACATGGTTCTTGTAATGAAGGAAAAATATTCTAAATTGACTAATTAAAATTTAAAAAAAATAAAGAAAGAAGACACTTCTTGCTACAATTGAGATTTTCAGGCAAAAAAGAGCTAGATCAGAGTGAATATCACACTTTTCACGTTACAATCCAATGGGAGTGGAGTGAACAGAGAACTGAGACTACTGGAGAATTTTGGGGCTCCAAACAAAGAGTTCTGGGAACCTAGAATAAGTGGGAAACAGTATAGCCTAAATCAGATTCAGTGCTGGTGAGAAGGAGGCAAGTTCAACCTAATCTTCAAACATAGTGATACCAAAACCAATAACCCCACCTTTGGAGCCCATTTGTGCATTTGCCAAAGGAATCTCAATTTCTATCCAAAACTGCCAGATCCTTTCCTTATTCTTTCATTCCTCTTTATAAGCTGGGAGGGAGTATGGGGACAAGAGACTGAGGAGGAGGAAAGGACAGTGTATTCAAGGTACAACAAAACTTGACCTTTCTATCTGAAGATGAGTTACATGAGTTTCATGGTTTGTTTGTTTTTTTCACTTTGCTACCTTATTTGGTTTCCTTAGAACATTTCAAGAAAGAAACCACATGACCATTAAGAACACTGTCAAATCATATGAATAAGGAGCCACGAATGAGAAGAGTAGTTTCCAAAAGCAAAAGAGTAAGCTTAAAATAGAGATGAAAAGAATCACCCATTGTGGTTATTTTGAGCATATTTCTGAGCGTATATTTGAATTCTTATGAGGTCCAGCTCAACAAGCTAACTAGGGTAGCTGAAGAAGCAAGACACTGAGATGGTGAGATGGCAGTATCCACCAAGCACATTATCAGTACATTGATCACTATCTTCCTTAATACCCTGCTGGAGACAACCTTTAAAGCCCTGAGCCCAAGAAGTAGCAGTACTTTCACCCAAATTGCTCTAAGCCCCCACAACCATCCTTGAGAGAAGTGGGCCCATCGTCCTTGTCACTGTCATCAACAACTGTTGACTAATTGCTACCAACAGTCAGATAGATATAAGGGCTCTGGGAAAGGCAGCAGCATCCTCTAGATCATGGATTCTACTTCCATCCCAGCCCTCAGAGCAATCATCCTTGGAAGCAACTCCTGTGGAGAAGGTTCTAGCTAACTGACACCCACTGGACAAACAAGCTAGGAAATCTGAGGTAGCAAGGCTTCAGGGAGAGACAGAAGGTACCACATACCAGGAAGGCATCACCACCTTGACCAACATCTCCCCTTAGATCCTGATAGAGAGACCCCAGCACCCTGAATGCAAGACTTTTGAAAATAGACTTCCAGTCAAGATGGCGGCTTAGAGAAAGCTAAAGTTCAGATCTCCGGAAACCATTCCCTACTGAACTCAAACTATATGCTCCTAAGGCACCGAAATTCAAAACAAACAACAGCATAGACCCCGGGAATCCTCCTCCTGGACCTGGACCTGGACCTGGATCAAAAGGTATGCCCCCCCCCAAAAGCCAGAACACGACATCACTCGGACCTAAGGGGTAGGCAGAAGGAAGGTCCCAGGACCCATCCCCCCAACCCAGAGTACTGAGTCCGAGGCAGCAGAGGGAACCTCAGAGCCTCAGGGCCGGCTATCCTGAAGGCCACTTCCGGAAAACAACCTGCCCAACACCAGACAGAGATAAGAAAAGCTAGTCCTCCCCACTCAGATAGAGATGGCAAACTCCACAGAAGCACAAAAGCCCCAAAATTCCAAGAAAAACAAGAAGAAGAGGGCAACTTTGGACACATTTTATGGAGCAAAAATACAAAATACAGAGGAGATAGAAGAGGAAACACAAGCAAATGCTCCGAAACCTTCCAAAGGAAATGGAAACTCTCCACAAACCCATGAAGAATTTCAATCGGAAAGGATCAAAAAGATGGAAGCCTTCTGGGAGGAAAAGTGGGAAATAATGCAAAAGAAATTCACGCATCTACAAAACCAGTTTGACCAAACTGAAAAGGAAAACCAGGCTTTAAAGGTCAGAATTAGGCAACTGGAAGACAACGAGCAGGTAAAAGAGCAAGAATCAATAAAGCAAAGCCAAAAGATCAACAAATTAGAATAGAACATAAAATATCTCACTGACAAGGTGACAGACTTGGAAAATAGAGGAAGAAGAGATAATTTAAGAATAATTGGACTTCCAGAAAAGCCAGAAATAAACAGCAAACTCGACATCATAATACAAGATATAATCAAAGACAATTGCCCAGAGATTCTAGAACAGGGGGGCAATACAGCCACTGACAGAGCTCACAGAACACCCTCTACACTAAACCCCCAAAAGACAACTCCCAGGAATGTAATTGCCAAATTCCAAAGCTTTCAAACAAGAGAAAAAATCCTACAAGAAGCCAGAAAAAGACAATTTAGATATAAAGGAATGCTAATCAGGGTCACACAAGACCTTGCAAGTTCTACTCTGAATGATCGTAAGGCATGGAACATGATTTTCAGAAAGGCAAGAGAGCTGGGTCTTCAACCAAGAATCAGCTATCCAGCAAAACTGACTATATACTTCCAAGGGAAAGTATGGGCATTCAACAAAATAGAAGATTTCCAAGTTTTTGCAAAGAAAAGACTAGAGCTCTGTGGAAAGTTCGATATCGAAAAACAAAGAGCATGGAATACCTGAAAAGGTAAATATGAAAGAAAGGGAAAAGGAGAAAAATGTTATCTTTTTCTTTTACCCAAACTCTCTTCTATAAGGACTACATTTATATCAATCTATGTATACTAACATGTGGGGAAAATGTAATGTGTAAATAGGGGGAAAAGAAAGACCAAATAGAATAATCTTTCTCACACAAAGATTCACACGGGAAGGGGAGGGGAAGAAAACTCCTATAAGAAGGAGAGGAAGAGAGTTTTTACTTAAAGTTTACTCTCAGGGAAATCAACTCTGAGAGGGAAGAACATCCAGATCCATTGGGATCGTGAATTCTATCTTACCCAACAAGGGAAGGGAGGAGGGAAAACCAAGGGGGGAGGTGGGAGGGAACACAAAAAAGGGAGGGAAGAAGAGGGGGGAGGGGGAGGGAACAAAAAGGGAGGGACTAGAAAGGGAAACATATCAAGGGAGGGGACAAGGGGGACTGATTTAAAGTAAATCACTGGACTAAAAGGTAGATCTGAAGTAGAAAGGTTAGAATTAGGGAAGGATATCAAAATGCCAGGGAGTCCACCAGTGACAGTCATAACTTTGAACGTGAATGGGATGAACTCACCCATAAAAGGTAGATGAATAGCAGAATGGATTAGAATCCAAAACCCTACCCTATGTTGTCTTCAAGAAACACACGTGAGGCGGGTAGACCCCCACAAGGTCAGAATTAAAGGATGGAGTAAGACCTTCTGGGTCTCAACTGACAGAAAGAAGGCAGGATTTGCAATCATGATATCTGATAAAGCCAAAGAAAAAATAGACCTGATTAAAAGGGATAGGGAAGGTAATTATATTTTGTTAAAAGGGACTTTAGATAATGAGGATATATCACTAATCAACATGTATGCACCAAATAATATAGCACCCAAATTTTTAATGGAGAAACTAGGAGAATTGAAGGAAGAAATAGACAGTAAAACCATATTAGTGGGAGACTTAAACCAACCATTATCAAATTTAGATTAAATCAAATCAAAAAATAAATAAGAAAGAAGTAAAAGAAGTGAATGAAATCTTAGAAAAATTAGAATTAATAGACATATGGAGAAAAATAAATAGGGATAAAAAGGAATACACCTTCTTCTCAGCACCACATGGCACATTCACAAAAATTGACCATACATTAGGTCACAGAAACATGGCACACAAATGCAGAAATGCAGAAATAATAAATGGAACCTTTTCAGATCACAAGGCAATAAAAATAATGATCAGTAATGGTACATGGAAAACCAAATCAAAAACTAATTGGAAATTAAACAATATGATACTCCAAAATTGTTTAGTTAGAGAAGAAATCATAGAAACAATTAATAATTTCACCAAGGAAAATGACAATGGCGAGACATCCTTTCAAACCTTTTGGGATGCAGCCAAAGCAGTAATCAGAGGTAAATTCATATCCCTGAGTGCATATATCAACAAACTAGGGAGAGCAGAGATCAATCAATTGGTAATGCAAATAAAAAAACACGAAAGCGATCAAATTAAAACCCCCCAGCAGAAAACCAAACTAGAAATCCTAAAAATTAAGGGAGAAATTAATAAAATCGAAAGTGATAGAACTATTGATTTAATAAATAAGACAAGAAGCTGGTACTTTGAAAAAACAAACAAAATAGACAAAGTACTGGTCAATCTAATTTAAAAAAGGAAAGAAGAAAAACAAATTAACAGCATCAAAGACCAAAAGGGGGACATCACCTCCAATGAAGAGGAAATTAAGGCAATCATTAAAAATTACTTTGCCCAATTATATGGCAATAAATACACCAATTTAGGTGATATGGATGAATATATACAAAAATACAAACTGCCTACACTAACAGAAGAAGAAATAGAATTCTTAAATAATTCCATATCAGAAAATGAAATCCAACAGGCCATCAAAGAACTTCCTAAGAAAAAATCCCCAGGGCCCGATGGATTCACCAGTAAATTCTATCAAACATTCAGAGAACAGTTAATCCCAATACTATACAAACTATTTGACATAGTAAGCAAAGAGGGAGTTCTACCAAACTCCTTTTATGACACAAACATGGTACTGACTCCAAAACCAGGCAGGCCAAAAACAGAGAAAGAAAACTATAGATCAATCTCCCTAATGAATAGAGATGCAAAATTTTTAAATAGGATACTAGCAAAAAGACTCCAGCAAGTGATCAGAAGGGTCATCCACCATGATCAAGTAGGATTTATACCAGGGATGCAGGGCTGGTTCAATATTAGGGAAACCATCCACATAATTGATCGCATCAACAAGCAAACCAACAAGAATCACATGATTATCTCAATAGATGCAGAAAAAGCCTTTGATAAAATACAACACCCATTCCTATTAAAAAAACTAGAAAGCATAGGAATAGAAGGGTCATTCCTAAAAATAATAAACAGTATATATCTAAAACCATCAGCTAATATCATCTGCAATGGGGATAAACTAGATGCATTCCCAATCAGATCAGGAGTGAAACAAGGATGCCCATTATCACCCCTACTATTTGACATTGTACTAGAAACACTAGCAGTAGCATTTGGAGAAGGAAAAGAAATTGAAGGCATTAAAATAGGCAAGGAGGAGACCAAGTTATCACTCTTTGCGGATGACATGATGGTCTACTTAAAGAATCCTAGAGATTCAACCAAAAAGCTAATTGAAATAATCAACAACTTTAGCAAAGTTGCAGGATATAAAATAAACACGCATAAATCATCAGCATTTCTATATATCTCCAACACAGCTCAGCAGCAAAAACTAGAAAGAGAAATCCCATTCAAAATCACCTTAGACAAAATAAAATACCTAGGAATCTATCTCCCAAGACAAACACAGGAATTATATGAACACAACTACAAAACACTCTCCACACAACTAAAACTAGACTTGAGCAATTGGAAAAACATTAACTGCTCATGGATAGAACAAGCCAATATAATAAAAATGACCATCCTACCCAAACTTATTTATCTATTTAGTGCCATACCCATGGAACTCCCAAAATATTTCTTTACTGATTTAGAAAAAACCATAACAAAGTTCATTTGGAATAACAAAAGATCAAGGATATCCAGGGAAATAATGAAAAAAAAAACACACAAATGATGGGGGCCTTGCAATCCCAGACCTTAAACTATATTACAAAGCAGCAGTCATCAAAACAATTTGGTACTGGCTAAGAGACAGAAAGGAGGATCAGTGGAATAGACTGGGGGCAAGAGACCTCAGCAAGACAGTATACGATAAACCCAAAGATCCCAGCTTTTGGGACAAAAATCCACTATTCGATAAAAACTGCTGGGAAAATTGGAAGACAGTGTGGGAGAGATTATGAATTGGTCAACACCTCACACCCTACACCAAGATAAATTCAAAATGGGTGAATGACTTAAACATAAAGAAAGAAACCATAAGTAAATTGGGTAAACACAGAATAGTATACATGTCAGACCTTTGGGAGGGGAAAGACTTTAAAACCAAGCAAGACATAGAAAGAATCACAAAATGTAAAATAAATAATTTCGACTATATCAAATTAAAAAGCTTTTGTACAAACAAAACCAATGTAACTAAAATCAGAAGGGAAACAACAAGTTGGGAAAAAATCTTCATAAAAACCTCTGACAAAGGTTTAATTACTCAAATTTATAAAGAGCTAAATCTATTGTACAAAAATCCAAGCCATTCTCCAATTGATAAATGGGCAAGGGACATGGATAGGCAGTTTTCAGATAAAGAAATCAAAACTATTAATAAGCACATGAAGAAGTGTTCTAAATCTCTTATAATCAGAGAGATGCAAATCAAAACAACTCTGAAGTGTCACCTCACACTTAGCAGATTGGCTAACATGATAGCAAAGGAAAGTAATGAATGCTGGAGGGGATGTGGCAAAGTAGGGACACTAATTCATTGCTAGTGGAGTTGTGAACTGATCCAACCATTCTGGAGGGCAATTTGGAACTATGCCCAAAGGACGATAAAAGAATATCTACCCTTTGATCCAGCCATAGCACTGCTGGGTTTGTACCCCAAAGAGATAATGGACAAAAAGACTTGTACAAAAATATTCATTGCTGTGCTCTTTGTGGTGGCCAAAAATTGGAAAATGAGGGGATGCCCTTCAATTGGGGAATGGCTGAACAAATTGTGGTATATGTTGGTGATGGAATACTATTGTTCAAAAAGGAATAATAAAGTGGAGGAATTCCATGGAGACTGGAACAACCTCCAGGAAGTGATGCAGAGCGTGAGGAGCAGAACCAGGAGAACATTGTACACAAAGACTAATACACTGTGGTATAATCGAACGTAAGAAACTTCTCCATTAGTAGCGGTGTAATGTCCCTGAACAATCTGCAGGGATCTAGGAGAAAAAACACTATTCATAAGCAGAGGACAAACTGTGGGAGTAGAAACACCGAGGAAAAGCAACTGCCCAACTACAGAGGTTGAGGGGACATGACAGAGGAGAGACTCTAAACGAACACTCTAATGCAAATACTAACAACATGACAATGTGTTCGAATCAAGAACACATGTGATACCCAGTGGAATCACGCGTCAGCTATGGGAGGTGGAGGGAGGGGAGGAAAAGAAAATGATCTTTGTCTTTAATGAATAATGCTTGGAAATGATCAAATAAAATATTATTTAAAAAAAGAAAGAAAGACTTTTGAAAATGGCAATACTTCCAGCACAATGCCCTCAGCCTTCATCCTGGAAAGCAACCCTTGTGGAGGTTGGTGGGACAGCCTGGTAACTGCTCCTATAAGTACTACAGTCACAGTTATTGAAAACAGAGAAAGAAAGTTCTTGCTACCAAAATCCTTGATACTACCAAATGGTTCACCATTAGAAACTGATTAGATTTCATCAGTGGAAAAGACATTAAAGAAGCATTATCATCTGCTTTGCTGGCTATACCCTAGGGACCATGGGACGTTTCTATCTGACTTAGCGCTAAAACCTTCGGTATGTTGTCCCCTCCTTAGAATGTGAGCTACTTGAAAGCAGAGACTGTCTTACTTTTCTGTTTGCATATAATAAGTGTTTCATAAATGCTTCATTCATTCATTCATTCGTTTGTTCGTTCATTCATTTTCGATTGTTTTGAGACTTGGAAAAGAGTGGGCTCAAGGATGGGGGCACCTTATTTGGATGTGGTATAAGCACCATCTGGTGGCCAAATTACATACTACATTACCTCCCACCCCAGATGGATAATTAATTAGTTAATTACATGACATCCTGGTCAATTCTGTAGATTGCAGAAAGCAGAGGAAGGAGCCAAGTTTAGGTGGATTAGATTCTGGCAATACTATTCCCATACACCTCTAGCACCTACCATCCATATTACTTGTCATAATAATAATAATTCACCAACAAAATGGATGGATGGATATTTAATCAATTAATTACATGATATCCTGGTTAGTTCCATACATTGTGGAAAACACAGGAAGGAGCCAAGCATAGGTGGATTAGTTTCTGGCAACACTATCCCATGTACCTCTAGCATCGACCATTCACATTACCTGTCACAACAGTAATGGCTCATCATCAGAATTTCCTAGGTGATTAAAACTGAACCCTTTATAGGGCATATTCTATTTGAAAAACAGATTACCCGTCTTAGATTATATAGACCATAATTTAGACTTTTTTCAAAACTCAGGTTCACCATTGTAAATATCGATGATTATGCTGTTGTCTAGTCATTTCAGTCATCACAATGTGGCTTCCAACCAGATCGCAGCACCATCGACATGGTCTTCACGGTGAGGCAAATGCATGAAAAATGCCTTGAGCAGAACCTGAGACTCTACATTGTCTTCATAGATATGACAAAGGCGTTCAACACAGTGAACAGGGACGCATTGTGGGTGATCCTCAGCAAGCTCGGTTGCCCAGCATAATTCGTCAAACTGATCCAGCTCTTTCATGTCGACATGACAGGGGAAGTCCTATCTGGTGGAGAGACTTCCGATTGCTTCAACATCTCCAATGGCGTAAAACAAGGCTGTGTCCTCGCTCCGGTACTATTCAACCTATACTTCACCCAAGTATTATGACATGCTGTGATGGATCAAATACCGACTGGATGGCTCACTATTTGACCTTTGCCGCCTGACTGCAAAAACAAAGACAACAGAGAGACTCATCCTGGAAGCTCTCTTTGCAGATGACTGTGCTCTCATGGCCCACCAAGAAAATCATCTCCAAACCATTGTGGACAGGTTCTCCACCGCAACAAAACTGTTTGGCCTGACTATCAGCCTCAGCAAAACAGAGGTGCTGTTCCAACCTGCACCAGGGAGGCCAACTAATCAGCTGTGCATTACAATCAACGGCATGCAGCTTTCTAACGTCAACACTCTCAAGTACCTGGGCAGCACCATTGCCAACGACGGGTCCCTAGAGCACGAGATTAATGCCAGGATCCAAAAGGCCAGCCAGGCACTCGGGCGGCTGCGCTCCAAAGTCCTCCAACACAGCGGTGTAAGCACTGCGACGAAGCTCAAAGTGTACAACGCAGTGGTCTTCAGCTCGCTCCTGTATGGTTGTGAGACATGGACACTGTACCGGAAGCACATGAAGCAGTTGGAGCAATTCCACCAACGCTCCCGCTCCCTCTGGTCAATCATGAGGATCCGATGGCAGGACCGAATCACCAATCAGGGAGTCCTCGACAGAGCCAACTCCACCAGCATCGAAGTCCTGGTCCTCAGAACCCAGCTACGATGGTCTGGACACGTCATCCGCATGGACCCACAGCGAATACCAAGACAGGTATTCTATGGTGAACTGTCAGCTGGACTCAGGAAACAAGGCCGACCAAAGAAAAGATTCAAGGATCAGCTAAAGTCAAACTTGAAGTGGGCTGGCATGACACCAAAGCAACTAGAACTCGCTGCCTCTGACAGAAGCAGCTGGCGAGCCCACATTCACCAGGCCGCCACCACCTTTGAAGATGAGCGACGTGGACGTCTTGCTGCTGTGCGTGAACGCCGACATCAGGCCACAACCGCACCTCCCGTAACAACTGGCGTCCCAGGCCCCATGTGCCACAAACTGTGCGCCTCAGCCTTTGGACTCCAAAGCAGCCACATGAAGGTACACCGTAGATGAAACTGCACAAAGACAATTGTCATTCTCAATCACTGAGAGACTACCACTAGTCATTTTAGTCATGTTTGTGGGTTTTCATGGCAAAAATACTTGAGTGGTTTGCCATTTCCCTCTCCAGTTCATTTTATAGATGAGGAAACTAAGGCAAACAGGATTAAGTGACTTGCCCAGGATCCCATAGCTACTATGTGTTGCAGGCTGAATTTGAATCTTCTTGATTAGATCTTCTTGACCCCAGGCATGGTATTCTATCCATTATACCATCTTGGTGCCCAGTGATTGTACTAAGCTGTAGTTCATTCATGTCTTCATAGACCAGGGGGTCCCCAAACTATGGCCCGCTGGCCACATGCAGCCCCCTGAGGCCATTTATCCAGCCCCCACCCCACTTCCAGAAGGGGCGCTTCTTTCATTGGTGGTCAGTGATAGGAGCACTCTATGTGGCAGCATAGCAAAACACGGCATCACTCTCATACAGTACTACTTTTGGTGACATAATCCTTTGCATGGCACCTTGTTCTGAGAGTAACTGAACAAGAATGAGGTGAAAATGAGGATTAAGTGGCGGCACAATGGAAGACATCAGCATGGTGAGCAGCAATCTGGGGGAGGGAATTCCACACTGTATATTCTGCTGCCCAGTATAGTGGTGGCAGTGATGGACCTGTGCAAGGTGTAACAGTGTCACAGGCCCAGCACAATCTCATTAGCCAAAAGCAGGCCCATAGTTCCCATTGAAATACTGGTCAGTTTGTTGATTTAAATTTACTTGTTCTTTATTTTAAATATTGTATCTGTTACTGTTTGGTTTTTTTACTTTAAAATAAGATCTGTTCAGTGTGCATAGACATTTGTTCATAGTTTTGTTGTTTTGTTTTGTTTTTTTTATAGTTTGGCCCTCCAGCAGTCTGAGGGACAGTGAACTGGCCCCCTGTGTAAAAAGTTTGGGGACCCCTGTATAGACTATGGCAATATTTAGGACTTTTTTCCTCCTAACAATGATTCCATAGTGTTGAGGTTTTGAATCTTTCTTTTCCACTGTATCATGTTCTCTGGGGATACTTCTTAATTCTACTCTAATGGGCAGTTTGGGGGTGACTGATTATTTCTATGCTCACAGTTTTTAGAGGTATCTGAGGAGTTTGGGAGTATTTTATAGTACTATTACTACTAAGTCCCCACAAATTATTAATTGATATCAATTAGCTAGCCAGAGTTAATTAGCCTTTAGAAACGAGTATTTACCAAGGAAGTATATCAAATACAAATGATGCAAAAACATTACCACCCAACTATGGGACACAAGTAAATAAAAGATCTAGAGGAAAGAGTACTTAGGCTTAGAGAGCACATGTGGCAAAGGGTAACTCACAGCTCCTGGCTACATAGAAATCCTTTGTGGAGTGCTCAAAGTTTCCCTGAAGTGTGTGTAGTTCCTTGTTGGGTCTTGAAGGTCAGGGCTCCTCCTTGAGTTCTAAAGCTGCCTTTCTTCAGTGTGTCTAATTCATTCTCTCTCAGTTCCTGGCAAGATGCATTGCTTGTTATTAGTCATCTCTCTGATAACATGGTAGATGGAGTCTGGAGTGCAAGTGTGAAATTGCCCCATAGGCTCTCTCCCTCTTTTCTTCAATCCCCCCCCCTTTGCTGCCCTCTGGCATTGGTACAAGTACCAGTGTGAATGAGGTCCTGAGAAAAACTTCATTTATGGAATGAATTACATGAGCTGGGGGCAATTATTATCTTTAGGGCTCCTTTTCTCTTGCTTATGAGTTCATGACTTTTCAACAAGATTGACAATGGAAGTCTGATCTCTTAACAATTGAGACATAATAAACTTTTTTAAACTATGTATTATTTTTAGGGAAATCCATCTTCTCTGCCTTCTACTTCTCCCACTCCCCACTGAGAAAGCAAAAAAAAAATTAAAATTTATCTTATGTTTATATGGTATTCCAGTAACTGAAAATACTTTGTAAAGTTTGGAAAGATTCTTCAACCAGTGGATGAGAGGCTGAGATACAGTGTGAAAGGTGTTTCAAAGGTATTAATTTGTTTGTTTTTTTAAGGACAAGGATAAACTTGTAAACATACTTTGTAGTAGAAGAAACTATAGCAACTGGATAAGGTGCACTTCAGCACCCTGAAAGCTGGAATAAAAATACTAAGCTGGGGGTTCATCTTTTGGAACCAATTCTTGTTCATATCCACACATAATTTGGAAACCCATTTTCTTAATACAAAGAAAGCAGTTAATACTCAAAAAAAAGTTTAGTGACATCAAGTCCATGGCTTGAGAATAAACTCTTTATCTTAAGCCTCAAACCAATATTCAAACCATTAGGTGGCAGTGCTTCTCAGATGTAAAACCCTTCTCTCATTGATCTTATTATATGCCTTATTACTTTACTATATGCTACAATTCAATTCAATAAACATTTAAAAAATAAACAGCCCACTTTCCTAGATGACCTAGATTTAATGGTAGAAAGAAAACAAATTGGGCTTAAGAGAAAATGCCAGGTGCCAGGGTTCCAGTGACAAAGGTTTCCAATAACCCCTTTGAAGGTGACAATAATAAGTAAGAAGAAAGAATCCGGGATTTGGATTTCTAGCAAGGATTCCTGGTCAGAGATCAATGGGAGACCCTTTAATCTGGAGAATCTGATCAAGAAGGCCAGGACTGAGCAGGTAAGCCTGGAGTAAATTCTCCAACTTAAAAGGCAAAATAATCTATCTTTCAGTGATCTGAAGAAATGCCATATTGACACATTCTTGGATGATATAACAAACTAATCACAGGTTCCAGAGAAAGTTGACACATTTACCCCTCAAGTTTGTTAACCATGGGAGAAGTATGGGGATTTGAGTTCAAATCTAGAAAGCATCAGGGCACAAGAACCACAAGTGGAAACAAAAAGAATTTCACTAATGGTAATAAAGATTAAATAGGAAAGTTCATACTTCCAGGATAAGGAAAAAGCCTTTCTTTCTCAATCTCCACCCTGACCCTACTCCAGACACTTGGGAAGCATCTACCTTTAAGGGAAATTTAGGACTCAATATGGCTAAAGACAAGCCATTTAAAGACATCTTACAGCCTTCAGTGCCATATAGGTCATATTAGTCAATATCTAAAGGACTTGATCATTGGTTATTGGACAGGTAAGGTTGCCCAAAGGCTTGTGTCCTTGGATGTTATAAGTGAACCAGGATCAGGAAGTGGTCACTACCTGGCTGCAGGTATGGCACTTAAAGATATTCAGGAAGTTTTTCTAAATGGATTGAGAAAGAGGTCACTACTATAGCTACAACTGAGAAGTCAAACTCACCCCCTCTAACCATCTAAGACTTATTCCATTATGTGTGTGGTCCTTAGTTTCACTGTGGTGCTTACCCATTTATAACACTTGATGACATTAAACATTTATTCCTGATATTTATTCATGGAAGATTAATTAAAATGACAAGTACCTATTATAACTAATTTCATAATAAAAGTGATACTGGCTCTTATTCTCTGTTCTCAAATCATCCTGCTGCTAGGAATTCAAATCTCATGCCTCAAAGCATCCTACTTTGTCAAAAGAGTACTATATTTTGAATGATCAGGAACTCTAGCCTATAGCAGAACATGATCTCTCAGTCAATAGATTTATATTATTTGCTTATCTCCCGCACCAAGTAATACTTAGAAAAGCCATGACCTTACTTTTCTTTTGATTCAGAAGGGCCAAAGAAGGAAGTGGCTCATTTTTTCTCTTATCTTTCTCTCAATCTTTTTTTCCCCAAATTCATTTTTTTTCCCCTTTGGTTGCCCAATTATTCACCCTCTCCCATAGACATTTTCAGAGTTATATTGGATTCTTTCCTCTCCATCACCTTTCATATCCAGTCTCTACCTGGAGATTCTGGCTCAACAACATCCTTCACCTCACTTTCTTTTTCCTATTCCCATTGATGTCACTCCAGTACAAAACCTCATTAATACCTGCCTGATTGTTAATAGGCTTCTTATTGTAAGAATCTCCTTATAGTTCTTCTTGCCTCTACTATTGTCTTCCCAGAATTCATCCTGTATACTATCACAGGAATTTTTTAACACATCCATCTGGTCATGTCACTCTTATGCTCAAAAATCTTTTAATGGTTTCCTACTGGCTAATAAATTGAATTCAAACTCATGGCTCATGTAGAACTTCAGGTATTCCCCTATCCCTTAAGGGTAGGTCCCAAAAGAACCAATCCGGGCTCTGTAGGCACTTCAAAACTATATCTCACAAGAACCCACAAATATGATTAATTTTTCTCTAATAAGGCAAAGAGCAAAATTTTCAAAGTAAAGGCATTTATTTGTTAATTCATTCATTATTATGAATTTATTAATTAATAAAATAGCATAGCAAGAATATTTACCATAGGACATTCCACCCATAAAACTAGGGCATACATTTTGATATATATGTGTACATGTGTCTAGATAGACAGATGGGAGAGTGAACAGGAGCAAACATTGAGATCATGAATAGGAGGATACAAATGGAAGAACATGTATGGCTAATGCACATGTATATAAGAACACTTCACACTTCTAGTACTTTAGGACTTCTAGAGATTTGTTGATATCATGATGCTACTTTTATTGAACCTAAATCTTTGTGAGGCAGGTTACTCTATTCCTGCTAGACTTGGGATGTATGCTGGCATGTAACATGAGTATTGATGGGCATCAATATTAACATCCTTGCTATATGTTGCTTCCTTTCACTGTCTTTTAGACTGAAAACTTTGGATTCTCTTTAGCCATCTCAGATTAAAGCTACTAGGTTAATATTCTTCAAAGTGGCACCTTGGCCCCACTCAGCACCCATTGCATTTCCCCAAGGGTTTTGCAACCAATCAATTACTGGGTGGGAATATGGGTCACATTTTACCTTCCTGACAATAGCCAATTGTGGGACATGTCTCTAATATAAACTTTCTACCCACTTCACTGATTGTTGTTGTACAAGGTTGTACAAGCTCTCAGTCCCTCCATTTTTCTATCTGATGTTGGACCCTTCAGATGATTATGACTTAACCTGATTAGCACTAACAGTCATGCAGGCAATATTTCCCCTTAGTCCCATTCTATCTCTACCCAGATCCACAACAGTTTCTAAATATATCCACATAGTTTCTGTTCCCTGGAGCAATGGCCAGTGAGCAAGATAGAATGACTGGCAAGTCCACCTCTTTTTCTCTGACTGGGCACCACCATCTTTCCTGTGACCAAAGTCTAAATCCTTACCATCATTCTCAACTCTTCGCTCTGATTCCATATATATTATAAATTATAAAATTGAGTCATTTCTTTCTCTGAAACATGTCACTTCTGTAGATTCTCTACTGGCAAAACTATCATCCTACTTCATCTTCTCATCTCCTTTCCTTAGACTATTTCAGCATCTTCCTCATTGAACTCCCTGACTGAAGTCTCTCCCTTCTCCAGTCTATCTTCCACATGGTTGCCGAGGTGATAAAATACCTATTCCAGAGCACAGAACTGTCCCAAAGCAGAGATTAGTCCCCTGCTTAATAAATTCTAGTGGCTTACTAGACTCTAGGATCAAATACTATTTCATCTTTCTCTCATTCTTTAAAATTTTACATTTTTAAATGAAAGTATATTTCATACATAATTAAACATGTATGCATAAATAAATATAAATAAATGGTACCTGAGCAAAAATATTTTGCTGATAAGAATCTGTAACCCCAAAAGTTCTGTCTGTTACTCTAAGATAAGGTGGCTAAAACTTCTTCCTGCTAAGGGTAGATTCATAGCCCTTTAGTTATAAATACCTCAGCAAACAGTGAAAAGTCAGAGTACCTTGACTATTGAAATTTTTACTTTTCCAACCTTAATGTGTGCCTAGAGAGCAAAGACCTCTATTACAAATACCTATGTTAGTGTTGTAATAGATTTTATTATTTGATTCATGTATAACAGTTAAATTAGTTTCTCTCTTAAAGTATTATATTTTAGAGGTTTATTAAAGATTATTAGAAATCAAGGAAATAAGAAAATATAAAATAAGAAAAGAACGTGTCCAGGAGGGCTGAATAGCCCATTCACAGCCACTTGCTCTACATCTTGAGAGACGTGTGCTTAGAAGCAGAAGCAGAGAGAGAGTAGGCGGTACAGTCAGTTTAAATACCCATTTTGTTCTCTGCCCAGGTGGGTATCTCCGGTGAGATTATAGGGTATTCTGGGAAGTGCCAAGAACTTCTGGGGATTGAAGCCTGGGGTTCAAATCTCCATTTTTATACATGTTCATATTTTAATAATATTTATATTAATATGAAATATTATTTCAATCATGTCACTCTTTGTGGCCCCATTTGGGTTTTCTTGGCAAAGATACTGGAGTGGTCTGCCATTTCTTTCTCCAGGGCATCTTTTGGATGAGGAAATGAGGCAAACAAGATAGCTACTAGTAAGTGTCTGAGGCAAGATTTGAACTCAGGAAGACATCTTCCTGACTCTAGGCTCACACTATCTGTTATGTCACTTAGTTGCCACTTCACTTTTTTAATATATATTTAGAAAACATTTTTTCCTAGCTGCCCCTTTCTCAGTGTTAGATATGCCAAGATCATCTCTGTCTAAACATGCAAATAAATCTGAGCTGGTCAGTTAATAAATTAATCGATGAATATTTATTAGTTACCTATTATGTACATGCCATGCTTTGAGATAAGGTCTGGGGATATAAATGAAAAATAAAATATACTTTCCACTGTGACAGTCTAATGGGGGAGAAAACATGCAAATAATTACATATAATCAAGATATATACAGGATATATTGTGAAGTAATCAACAGAAGGAGGGCACTAGAATTAAGGGAGATTGGAAAAGGCTTCCTGTAGAAGGTGAGATCTTACCTGGAACCTGAAGGAGCCAGGGAAGCCAGGAGGAGAAGATGAGGAAGGAGGGCATTTCTTTTAAAATTTTAAACATTATTTTATTTGGTCATTTCCAAACATTATTCACTGGAAAGAAAGATCATTTTCTTTTCCTCCCCGCACCCCCTCCCACCACCTTTCCCTCTCCCATAGCCGACGCACGATTCCACTGGTTATCACATATGTTCTTGACTCGAACCCATTTCCCTGTTGTTGGTATTTGCATTACAGTGTTCATTTAGAGTCTCTCCTCAGTCATATCCCCTCAACTCCTGTAGTCAAGCAGTTGCTTTTAATCGGTGTTTTTACTCCCACAGTTTATCCTCTGCTTGTGGATAGTATTTTTTAGATCCCTGCAGATTGTTCAGGGACATTGCATTGACACTAATGGAGAAGTCCATTACCTTCGATTGTACCACAGTGTATCAGTCTCTGTGTACAATGTTTTCCTGGTTCTGCTCCTTTCGCTCTGCATCACTTCCTGGAGGTTGTTCCAGTCTCCATGGAATTCCTCTACTTTATTATTCCTTTTAGCACAATAGTATTCCATCACCAACATGTACCACAATTTGTTCAGCCATTCCCCCATTGATGGACATCCCCTCGTTTTCCAATTTTTGGCCACCACAAAGAGAGCTGCTATGAATATTCTTGTACGAGCCTTTTTCCTTATTATCTCTTTGGGGTACAAACCCACCAGTGCTATGGCTGGATCAAAGGGCAGACAGTCTTTTATCACCCTTTGGGCATAGTTCCAAATTGCCCTCCAGAATGGCTGGATCAATTCACAACTTCACCAGCACTGAATTAGTGTCCTCACTTTGCCACATCCCCTCCAGCATTCATTACTTTGCATAGCTGTCATGTTAGCCAATCTGCTAGGTGTTAGGTGATACCTCAGAGTTGTTTTGATTTGCATCTTTCTCATTATAAGAGATGTAGAGCACTTTTTCATGTGCTTATTAATAGTTTTGATTTCTTTGGCTCAGAACTGCCTGTTCATGTCCCTTGCCCATTTATCAATTGGAGAATGGCTTGATTTTGTGTATAATTGATTTAGTTCTTTGTAAATTTGAGTAATTAAACCTTTGTCAGAGGTTTTTATGAAGACTGTTTCCCAATTTGTTGCTACCCTTCTGATTTTGGTTACATTGGTTTTGTTTGTACAAAAACTTTTTAATTTGATGTATTCCAGATTATTTATTTTGCATTTTGTAACTCTTTCTAATTCTTGCTTGGTTTTGAAGTATTTCCCTTCCCAAAGGTCTGACATGTATGCTATTCTGTGTTCGCCTAATTTTCTCATACTTTCCTTCTTTATGTTCAAGTCATTCACCCATTTTGAATTTATCTTGGTGTAGGGTGTGAAGTGTTGATCTAAACCTAATATTTCCCACACTATCCTCCAATTTTCCCAGGAGTTTTTATGAAATAGTGGATTTTTCCCCAAAAGCTGGGATCTTTGGGTTTGTCATATACTGTCTTGCTGAGGTCGCTTGCCCCCAGTCTATTCCACTGATCCTCCTTTCTGTCTCTTAGCCAGTACCAAATTGTTTTGATGACTGCTGCTTTATAATATAGTCTGAGATCTGGGACTGCAAGTCCCCCTTCCTTTGTATTTTTTTTTCATTGTTTCCCTGGATATCCTTGAACTTTTGTTCTTCCAAATGAAATTTGTTATAGTTTTTTCTAAATCAGCAAAAAAAAATTTTTTTGGAAGTTCCATGGGTATGGCACTAAATAGATAGATGAGTTTGGGTAGGATGGTCATTTTTATTATATTGGCTCGTCCTACCCATGAGCAGTTAATGTTCTTCCAATTGTTCAAGTCTAGTTTTAGTTGTGTGGAAAGTGTTTTGTAGTTGTGTTCATATAGTTCCTGTGTTTGTCTCGGGAGATAGGTTCCTAAGTATTTTATTTTGTCTAAGGTAATTTTGAATGGGATTTCTCTTTCTAGTTCTTGTTGCTGAGCTGTGTTGGAATTATATAGAAATGCTGATGATTTATGTGTGTTTATTTTGTATCCTGCAACTTTGCTAAAGTTGTTGATTATTTCGATTAGCTTTTTGGTTGAATCTCTAGGATTCTTTAAGTAGACCATCATGTCATCCGCAAAGAGCGATAACTTGGTCTCCTCCTTGCCTATTTTAATGCCTTCAATTTCTTTTTCTTCTCTAATTGCTACTGCTAGTGTTTCTAGTACAATGTCAAATAATAGAGGTGATAATGGGCATCCTTGTTTCCCTCCTGATCTTAATGGGAATGGATTTAGTTTATCCCCATTGCAGATGATATTAGTTGATGGTTTTAGATATATATACTGTTTATTATTTTTAGGAATGCTCCTTCTATTCCTATGCTTTCTAGTGTTTTTAGTAGGAATGGGTGTTGTATTTTATCAAAGGCTTTTTCTGCTCCTATTGAAATAATCATGTGATTTTTGTTGGTTTGCTTGTTGATGTGGTCAATTATGTGGATAGTTTTCCTAATATTGAACCAGCCCTGCATCCCTGGTATAAATCCTACTTGATCATGGTGGATGACCCTTCTGATCACTTGCTGGAGTCTTTTTGCTAGTATCCTATTTAAGATTTTTACATCTATATTCATTAGGGAGATTGGTCTATAATTTTCTTTCTTTGTTTTTGGCCTGCCTGGCTTTGGAATCAGTACCATGTTTGTGTCATAAAAGGAATTTGATAGAACTACCTCTTTGCTTATTATGTCAAATAGTTTGTATAGTATTGGAGTTAGCTGTTCTTTGAATGTTTGATAGAATTCACTGGTGAATCAATCAGGCCCTGGGGATTTTTTCTTAGGAAGTTCTTTGATGGCCTGTTGGATTTCATTTTCTGATATGGGATTATTTAAGAAATCTATTTCTTCTTCTGTTAGTCTAGGCAGTTTATATTTTTGTAAATATTGATCCATATCACCTAGGTTGGTATATTTATTGCCATATAGTTTGGCAAAGTAGTTTTTAATGATTGCCTTAATTTCCTCTTCATTGGAGGTGAGATCCCCCTTTTCATCCTTGATGCTGTTAATTTGCCTTTGTTCTTTCTTTTTTTAAATTAGATTGACCAGTACTTTGTCTATTTTTTCTGTTTTTTCAAAGTACCAGCTTCTAGTCTTGTTTATTAGCTCAATAGTTCTGTCACTTTCAATTTTATTAATTTCTCCCTTAATTTTTAGGATCTTTAGTTTGGTTTTCTTCTGGGGGTTTTTAATTTGTTCGTTCTCAAGTTTTTTTATTTGCATTTCCAATTGATTGATCTCCGTCCTCCCTAATTTGTTAATATATGCAATCAGGGATATGAATTTTCCTCTAAGTACTGCCTTGGCTGCTTCCCATAAGGTTTGAAAGCATGTCTCGCCTTTGTCATTTTCCTCAACGAAATTATTAATTGTTTCTATGATTTCTTCTCTAACTAACCGATTTTGGAGTATCATATTATTTAATTTCCAATTAATTTTTGATTTGGCTCTCCATGTACCCTTACCGATCAAGATTTTTATTGCTTTGTGATCTGAAAAGTCTGCATTTATTATTTCTGCTTTTCTGCATTTGAGTGCCATGTTTCTGAGACCTAGTGTATGATCTATTTTTGTGAATGTGCCATGTGGTGCTGAAAAGAAGGTGTATTCCTTTTTGTCCCTATTTATTTTTCTCCAGATGTCTAGTAACTCTAATTTTTCTAAGATTTCATTCACCTCTTTTACCTCTTTCTTGTTTATTTTTTGGTTTGATTTATCTAAATTTGATAGTGGTTGGTTCAAGTCTCCCACTAATATGGTTTTACTGTCTATTTCCTCCTTCAATTCTCCTAGTTTCTCTATTAAAAATTTGGATGCTATTCCATTTGGTACATACATGTTAATTAGTGATATTTCCTCATTTTCTATACTCCCTTTTAACAGAATATATTTACCTTCTCTATCCCTTTTGATCAGGTCTATTTTTGCTTTGGCTTTGTCAGATATCATGATTGCAACTCCTGCCTTCTTTCTATCAGTTGAGGCCCAAAAGGTCTTACTCCAACCTTTAATTCTAACCTTGTGAGTGTCAACCCACCTCATATGTGTTTCTTGAAGACAACAAATGGTAGGGTTTTGGGTTCTAATCCAATCTTCTATTTGTCTACATTTTATGGGTGAGTTCCTCCCATTCACGTTCAAAGTTATGATTGTCATTTGTGGATTCGCTGGCATTTTGATATCTTCCCCTAGTTCTGACCTTTCTTCTTTAGCTATCTCCTTTTGAACCAGTGATTTACTTTAGGTCAGTCCCCCTAGACCCCTCCCTTGAGATGCTTCCCTTTCTAGCCCCTCCCTTTTTATGCTCCCTTCCCCTCCCCCCTCTCCTTCCCTCCCTTTTTATACTCCCTCCCCACTCCCACTCCTTAATTTTCCTTTCTTTCTTGCCCTGTTGGATAAGATAGAATTCAGGATCCCACTGGATCTAGATTTTCTTCCCTCTCAGATTTGATTTCACTGAGAGTAAGATTTAAGTAATTCCACTTCACGTGCTCTTTCTCTCCTTCTCATATGAGAGTTCTTCCCCTCCCCTTCCCATGTGTATCTTAATATGGGAAAGATTATTCTATTAAGTCCCCCCCTATTTCTTGAAGTAAATCTTAGTGTTATCAACGGTTCCCCCCCTCCCTTTTCCTTTCTTTGCCCCCACTTTCCCCAAATCTTCTTAATGCCCCAATCTTTCCCTATGCATGTTTCTTCTAACTACTCTTATGATGCATACAATTTTTGAGAGTTACACAAAACATTTTCCCCACATATTAATATGTATAATTTGATGTAAATGTAGTCCTTATAGAAGAGAGTTTGACTTAAAGAAAAAGATAAGATTTATCTCCTTTTCCCTTTCTTTCATATTTACCTTTTCATGTTTCTCTTGCTTTCTGTGCTTGGATATCAAATTTTCCACTAAGTTCTGGTCTTTTCTTAGCAAATACTTGGAAATCTTCTATTTTGTTGAATGCCCATACTTTCCCCTGGAAGTATATAGTCAGTTTTTATGGGTAGTTGATTCTTGGTTGGAGACCGAGCTCTCTTGCCTTTCTAAATGTCGTGTTCCATGCTTTGAGGTCTCTTAGTGTGTTAGCCGCTAAGTCATGTGTGATCCTTATGGGACCCCCCTCATATCTGAAGCTCCTTTTCTTGGCTTCTTGTAGGATTTTCTCCTTTTCTTGGAAGCTCTTGAATTTGGCAATTACATTCCTAAGGGTTGTCTTTTGGGGATTTAGTATAGAGGGTGTTCTATGAACCCTTTCTATTTCTATTCCCCGCCCCCCCCTCCAGAACGTGTGGGCAATTTTCTTTTACAATCTCCTGTAGAATAACATTGAGTTTATTGTTTATCTCTGGTTTTTCTGGGAGACCGATAATTCGGAGGTTGTCTCTTCTTCCTCTGTTTTCCAAGTCTGTGACCTTTTCAGTGAGATATTTTATGTTTTCTTCTAATTCATGAATTTTTTGGCTTTGCATTATTGATTCTTGCTGTTTTATGATGTCACTTTCTTTGAGTTGCTTAATTCTGGTCATTAGGGACTGGTTTTGTTTTTCAGCTTTGTCTGCCCTTCTATTGGATGCTTCGAGCTCTTTTCCCAATTGAGCAGTCTTATCAGTCAGACTGACGATCTCTTTCTCCCATTTTTCTTTCCAGGTTTTCATCTTTTCGGTAAGCTCCAGTTTGAGATCTTCCAGAGCTTGTTGATAGTTTCCATTTTGGGAGGCATGTTCTGATTTTTTTTTGGATTTTATCCTCATTCTCTTCTTTTCCTTGGGTACTTCCACCATAAAAGTTTTCAATAGTTACCTTTTTTCCTTTCTTCCTGGAGGCTTGCTTTTGGACCATGTGAGCCATCTCTTTGGTGATTTTATTCCCCTTTCTTTTTTGGTCTGGGGTCTGGGTGATATGGGCAGGTTTTTTGTGAATTTAAGTTGCCTTAGACTAGTTCTTCCTAGCCTCCGAGGTTTCTTAGAGAGCTTGGCCCCTGATCACAGCCAACTGCCCAGGTGTTCAGCTCCGCCCAGATAATCAGTGCGTGGTCTGCCCCTGGTGTTTAGCTCTGCCCAGATGCTCAGCACAACCACCCCAAGTAAGGCTCCCTGGGCCCCCTGTGCTCAGCACAGGATTCTCCCATGAAACAGCCCTGAGATGTTTTTTCTTGGCAGTCCCCAGATCCCAAGGACCCTGGATTGCCACCCCCCCCCCAGACAGAGACGTTCCCCACTCACTCTCTGTCCCAGTGAGTGCTCCGGTAGCTCACTCTGGTTTGGTGGGGGAGATGGGGGGGGGGGGAAGGGCAGCTCAGTTCACGATTCTGTGCAAGCTTTTCCTCCTTCTTATTATAGTGTGGAAATGTTCAAACCCCACATATCTTCACCTCTGTGGGGTACTGGGGAGTAATGGGGAGTCCTTCTGTTCCTCCAAAGGTGATTTTTATGCTGCTTTGATGTAGTCTATTTCATTCAGTGCTGGGGAGAGGAAGTGTGTGGCATCTAGATTGTAGCCATGATTCGGAAGGAGGGCATTTTAAGCATAACAGAGGGTAAAAATTCCTGGAGTTCTACCAAATTCCTTTTATGACACAAACATGGTACTGATTCCACAGCCAGGCAGGCCAAAAACAAAGAAAGAAAATTATAGACCAATCTCCCTAATGAATATAGATGTAAAAATCTTAAATAGGATACTAGCAAAAAGACTCCAGCAAGTGATCAGAAGGGTCATCCACCATGATCAAGTAGGATTTATACCAGGGATGCAGGGCTGGTTCAATATTAGGAAAACTATCCACATAATTGACCACATCAACAAGCAAACCAACAAAAATCACATGATTATTTCAATAGGAGCAGAAAAAGCCTTTGATAAAATACAACACCCATTCCTACTAAAAACACTAGAAAGCATAGGAATAGAAGGAGCATTCCTAAAAATAATAAACAGTATATATCTAAAACCATCAACTAATATCATCTGCAATGGGGATAAACTAAATCCATTCCCATTAAGATCAGGAGGGAAACAAGGATGCCCATTATCACCTCTATTATTTGACATTGTACTAGAAACACTAGCAGTAGCAATTAGAGAAGAAAAAGAAATTGAAGGCATTAAAATAGGCAAGGAGGAGACCAAGTTATCGCTCTTTGCAGATGACATGATGGTCTACTTAAAGAATCCTAGAGATTCAACCAAAAAGCTAATCGAAATAATCAACAACTTTAGCAAAGTTGCAGGATACAAAATAAACACGCATAAGTCATCAGCATTTCTATATAATTCCAACACAGCTCAGCAACAAGAACTAGAAAGAGAAATCCCATTCAAAATTACCTTAGACAAAATAAAATACTTAGGAACCTATCTCCCGAGACAAACACAGGAACTATATGAACACAACTACAAAACACTTTCCACACAACTAAAACTAGACTTGAACAATTGGAAGAACATTAACTGCTCATGGGTAGGACAAGCCAATATAATAAAAATGACCATCCTACCCAAACTCATCTATCTATTTAGTGCCATACCCATGGAACTTCCAAAAAAAATTTCTTTACTGATTTAGAAAAAACCATAACAAAGTTCATTTGGAAGAACAAAGGATCAAGGATATCCAGGGAAATAATGAAAAAAAAATACATAGGAAGGGGGCCTGCAGTCCGAGATCTCAGACTTTATTATAAAGCAGCGGTCATCTAAACAATTTGTTACTGGCTAAGAGACAGAAAGGAGGATCAGTGGAATAGACTGGGGGCAAGCAACCTCAGCAAGACAGTATATGACAAACCCAAAGATCTCAGATTTTGGGACAAAAACCCACTATTTCATAAAAACTGCTGGGAAAATTGGAGGACAGTATTGGAAAGATTAGGTTTAGATCAACACCTCACACCCTACACCAAGATAAATTCAAAATGGGTGAATGACTTGAACATAAAGAAGGAAACTATAAGAAAATTAGGTGAACACAGAATAGTATACATGTCAGACCTTTGGGAAGGGAAATACTTCAAAACCAAGCAAGAATTAGAAAGAGTTACAAAATGCAAAATAAATAATCTGGATTACATCAAATTAAAAAGTTTTTGTACAAACAAAACCAATGTAACCAAAATCAGAAGGGTAGCAACAAATTGGGAAACAATCTTCATAAAAACCTCTGACAAAGGTTTAATTACTAAAATTTATAAAGTACTAAATCAATTGTACAAAAAATCAAGCCATTCTCCAATTGACAAATGGGCAAGGGACATGAACAGGCAATTCTCAGCCAAAGAAATCAAAACTATTAATAAGCACATGAAAAAGTGCTCTACATCTCTTATAATCAGAGAGATGCAAATCAAAACAACTCTGAGGTATCATCTCACACCTAGCAGATTGGCTAACATGACAGCTATGCAAAGTAATGAATGCTGGAGGGGATGTGGCAAAGTGGGGACATTAATTCATTGCTGGTGGAGTTGTGAATTGATCCAACCATTCTGGAGGGCAATTTGGAACTATGTCCAAAGGGCGATAAAAGACTGTCTGCCCTTTGATCCAGCCATAGCACTGCTGGGCTTGTACCCCAAAGAGATAATGGACAAAAAGACTTGTACAAGAATATTCATAGCAGCTCTCTTTGTGGTGGCCAAAAATTGGAAAATGAGGGGATGCCCTTCAATTGGGGAATGGCTGAACAAATTGTGGTATATGTTGGTGATGGAATACTATTGTGCTAAAAGGAATAATAAAGTGGAGGAATTCCATGTGAACTGGAACAACCTCCAGGAAGTGATGCAGAGCGAAAGGAGCAGAACCAGGAAAACATTATACACAGAGACTGATACATTGTGGTACAATCGAAGGTGATGGACTTCTGCATTAGTATCAATGCAATTTCCCTGAACAATCTGCAGGGATCTAAAAAAAAATACTACCCACAAGCAGAGGATAAACTGTGGGAGTAAAAACACCGCTGAAAAGCAACTGCTTGACTACAGGGTTGGAGGAGATAAGACTGAGGAGAGACTCTAAATGAACACTATAATGCAAACTCCAACAACAGGGAAATGGGTTCGAGTCAAGAACACATGTGATAACCAGTGGAATCATGCGTCGGCTATGGGAGAGGGAAAGGCGGGGGTGGGGGGGAAGGGGAAGGGAGGAAAAGAAAATGATCTTTGTTTCCAGTGAATAATGTATGAAAACGACCAAATAAAATAATATTAAAAAAAAAAAGAATCCACCAAAAAGCTAGTAGAAATAATCAACAACTTTAGCAATGTTGCAGATTACTGATAACAATAATAAAAAGCATTGATATATGCAAAAAAAAAAGAAAGAGTCATAAAATACAAAATAAATAATTTGGACTACATCAAATTAAAAAGTTTTTGTACAAACAAAACCAATGTAAACAAAATCAGAAGGAAAGCTACAAATTGGGAAACAATCCTCATAAAAACTTCAGACAAAGGTTTAATTACTCAAATTTACAAAGAGCTAAATCAATTGTACAAAAAATCAAGCCATTCTCCAATTGATAAGTGGCCCAAGGACATGAATAGGCAGTTTTCAGATAAAGAAATCAAAACTATTAATAGGCACATGAGAAAGTGTTCTCAATCTCTTATAATCAGAGAGATGCAAATTAAAACAATTCTGAGGTATCACCTCACACCTAGCAGATTGGCTAACATGACAACAAAGGAAAGTAATGAATGCTGGAGGGGATGTGGCAAAGTAGGGACATTAATTCATTGCTGGTGGAGTTGTGAATTGATCCAACCATTCTGGAGGGCAATTTGGAAGTATGCCCAAAGGGTGATAAAAGACTCTCTGCCCTTTGATCCAGTCATAGCACTGCTGGGTTTGTACCCCAAAGAGATAAAATGCAAAAAGACTTGTACAAGAATATTCATAGCTGCTCTCTTTGTGGTGACTAAAAATTGGAAAATGAGGGGATGCCCATCAATTGGGGAATGGCTGAACAAATTGTGGTATATGTTGGTGATGAAATACTATTGTACTAAAAGGAATAACAAAGTGGAGGAATTCCATGGAGACTGGAACAACCTCTAGGAAGTGATGCAGAGCAAAAGGAGCAGAACCAGGAAAATATTGTACATAGAGACTGATACACTGTGGTACAGTCGAATGTAATGGACTTCTCCATTAGTGCCAATGCAATGTCCCTGAACAATCTGCAGGGATCTAGGAGAAAAAACACTATCCACAAGCAGAGGACAAATTGTGGGAGTAAAAACACCGAGGAAAACCAACTACTAGACTACAGGGGTTGAGGGGATATGACTGAGGAGAGACTCTAAAAGAACACTCTGGTGCAAATACCAAGAAAATGGAAATGGTGTCGAATCAAGAACACTTATGATTCCCAGTGGAACCGTGCATCAGCTATGGGATTGGGGGTGGGGGGAGGAGAAAAAGGATCTTTGTCTCCAATGAATGATGCTCGGAAATGACCAAATTAAATAATGTTTTAAAAAATTCCTGGAGTTGGGAGATTGGAGTGTCTCATCTAAGCAAGGCAAGGAAGCCTATGTCATTTGGTCCCAGAATACATGGTGGTGTAGGGTATGAGAAGACTAGAATGATGGAGGAGGGATAGGTTATGAAGGACTTTGAGTGCCAAAGGAAAGAATTTATATTTGATCCTAGAAGTGAAAGGGAGACCCTGGAGTTGGGTTGGAGGCCACTCAGACAGGCTTGTGCTTTAGAACAATCACTTTGACACCTGAGAACAAAATATAAGCTAAAGAAGCACCATTATTCTTTTCCTACCTAACTCATTTTCCTAGTTGTATTATGTATTTAAAAAAAAAAACCTGTTTATTTTAGTGTTGAGTTTTGGCCAGTGAAAAACCTCAGTCTAAGTAGCTTTCAAGGCTATCCACAATCTGGCACCTTCCTACCTTTCTAGTTTTATTTCACATTCTTTACTTCCTTATCCTTTTGGCTCCAGCCAGACTAGATTGCAATGTACTCTCATGTTTCCATTCTTTTTTTCAGACCAATCCCAGTTCCCCAAAATTTTCTTCTTCCTATTACAGGTCCTTATCAAGGGCTTTGGATCTGTTTGTGCTCTTGAATATCCATTTTTCTTTTTCAGAGTCTCCCACAAACTCAATTTTCTAATCATGTATATACAGTATGTGATCTAGCCATAATACCCTAGACTGAGATTGCTTTGTGGAAGAGCCTAGGACTCGGGAAACTTCATATAGATGCTCCCTGCTTCAAGACTAATTGCTGAGGGGGGCAACTGAGTGGCTCAGTGGATTGAGAGCCAGGCCTAGGTTCAAATCTGGCCTCAGACACTTCCTAGCTGTGTGACCCTGGGCAAGTCACTCAACCCCAATTGTATAGCCCTTGCCACTCTTCTGCCTTGGAACCAAAACACAGTATTGATTCTAAACTGGAAGGTAATGGTTTAAAAAAAAAAAAAAACATTTGCTGAGCCATACCATTCTGGGCTTCTCACTGCCCAAGTACATATTCTCTTTCCCATTTGTTAAATCATTATCTTGGGACCAAACTCCTGAATATTTTTTCAATTTCTCCCATATACTGGTTCGTTCTCCCTCTGTATCGTCTCTAAATACTCCAAATTCAGGATTATTACTCTCTTTTTCCTTGTCAGTTTAGTCTTCTCCTGACAGGACATTCTTTCTCACTCTCTTCTTGGTTAGAGAGGAATCTCTACCTGAAAGACTTCACAATGGCTTTATACACTACAACTTCACCCAATGGTTCATATATCTGGAATCTTGCATTAGCCACCACCATCCTTTTTCTAAAACTGTCTTCTTTGGGATATATCTTGATACTCCATAGTATCTTGCCATACCAGGGAATAATTAGCTAGTCACCTTGGGATACAAATACACTTGGAAGAAGTCCCTTCACCTCTAATGACCTCCCCCTTTTCACTTACTGAAATTCTAGTTATTCTTTGGCAAGCAATTCAAATGCTTCTTCCATTCAGAAAAGCTTCCCTGATCCCCTTGATTATGAAAAACCAGTTATTATAAATATTATTATATATTTTATTTATAATAATGATGATATAATATTTTATATTATTATTGATCCTCAGATATCACATAGTTCTTTGATTCATACTCTTCTAATATGCTTATTATATAATATTGCATATTATATCTATCAACATTGGTATCTTATTCTCCAGTGTGAACTTTGCCTTATCTTAATTGTCTGTCTCTTTCATTACTTTTATAATGTGACAAAACTGCCATTATATGTCATTAAGTGATGTGTAAACACCCCCTACAATGACACAGAATATAAATATATAAGTATATATGAATATATACTTAGATCCATATCACTATTTATATTGATATCAATGGAACCCATCACTCTTCATCCAGAGAACGTCCACACTTCACTTCTTTCTAGATTTGGCTGATTCCAGACTGTTTTCACATTAGCAGATCAAAGTTCAGACTCTTTGATTCCTAAATGTAACTGTTGAGAGGAAAAAATGGAAAAAATGACTCACTCTATTCATTGATCTATAGCTTGAGCGCTCATTCAAACATTTTCTATCTGCACAACTAGTAACTCAGAAACTAGCACCCCTATACAATACATGCTATTTATATAACCAGCAGTATACATATATCTACACAGTGTATTATATTTATACAACAAGCCATTCATAATGATATTTCTAGATCATAAATGTAATAATTTACTTAACAATAAGACAAAAGAACTAATATGATAGATACTAACATGTTAAATATATTTAAATGTATAAATAATAAAAATACATCACAATATATAAGTAAACCCAGACCACACTCTCCCATCAATGTACTCAATATCTATGACAAAAAGTGGAGATCACATACTTACAAGAACTTGAAAAAGAAGCACTCGAGGGAGGCAAAGTCATGTGTGTAGGGAAACTCATAACTGTATTGCAATATCAATGTTATTAGTCCATTGAGGAGCATCTCCACCATATAAAACAAGTCCTTCTGCTTCATTTTAATCCTCTCCACTCTTTGCCTGGAGAAATTCTATTCTTAGGAGGGGGGTATTTTAATTTAATATTTTATTTTATTTTCAGTTCTTAATTCTTTCCCTCCTGCATCCCTCTCTTTCACCCATTGAGAAAGTAAACAAGAAAAAAAATTTTAAATAGGACAAGGTAGGTGGCTAAGAATAAGGTAGGTGGCTAAGGATAAGGATAGGTACAAAGGCTAGAACACTAGGCTGAGCCAGAAGGACTTGAATTCAAATCTGGACTCAGGCTCTTACAAGTTATGTGATGCTAGACAAGTCACTTAGTCTCTGTTTGCCTCAACTGTAAAATCTGGAGATAATAATGGCACCATCCCTCAACATATCTGAAAATACTCTTCAAGTCTGCTCACTAAGATGCCAAAGCAACTGGAAAGCCTTTTCCTTCTGACCAGAGTGGCAGCAAAGGGCAATGGACCTTTCTTCAGCTCTTGATGGCCCTGATGTGTGCATTCACTGCCAATGAAGTTCATGGCCAATAAAGTTCATTGTCTCTGACCAATTAGAAAACAGGGAACTGAAGCCTTCTATCAGCTCCTTGCTTCTGACTGTCAAAATTCTGAGGGAATAGCCTTTTCAGTGTGTGATATTTACACGTCATTAATGATAACAACATTTTTATATTTAAACATAACCATTTACTTAACAATAAGGCAAAAGAAATAATTATATGTTAGGTAACAAAATATTTTAAATACATAAATTTAAAAATTGCAGAGTAATAAAATATACAAATAAACTTGGATCATGCTTTCTCACCAACATATGAAATATCTATGGTGAAGAGAAAGTTTGGCCAGATTTACTAGAAACTGGCAGGAAAGCACATGACAGAGGAAAATTCATATGCTTAGGGGAATTCATTCACCTTTTGCTTCCAAATTCACAGCTCCTCATTTTTACAATATTAAATTGATAGTCCTATGTAAGTCATATCTCGGATTCCAAATGTTTATATGGCTCATGATTTTACTTTTACCCTCTTAAGTCATAAAACATTTTCATACAAATTAGCAAGCATACTATAATGCTTTGTGGTTCTGAAATCTTCATCACAGTTGTTTATCTCTTCGATTCTCTTGAAATTGATTCTTCACACTCGTATTTCTCTAGTTTTTAATAAATAAATTATCCTTTCTGCCTTTTTATACCATTAAACTGTTGCCATACAAATGAAGTAACATTCTATATACTTTATGAAAACACTTGAGTCTTCATGTTATAAACCACAAATCTTTTCTCCAAAGCTATTCAAACTTTGTCAAATCTTTTTTTATATAGAATAGTATATAGTAAAGCAAAAAAAAATTTTTCCTCCCTAAAATTAGGTATCAAAAGTTACTCTAAGTAAAAAATGTTTACCTAAAACAGCAGCAATATCTTATGTCTTCTAATAACTGATATATATATATATCTTCCTTTACACAAAATATTATTTTTCTGTCCTTTTCATCATTAAACTGTTCCTTATGAAAAGAGCCTTAAATAGATGTTAAATTTATACTTAGCACAGTGCTCTGTACACAATAGGTATTTAGTAAATGTTCACTGTTGTGTGGATGTTTTATGTAAGAGGATGATTGTGTTGATGGAAAAAATAAAGCATTATTTTAAACATCTTTCCAACATCTTGGGAATTACATTGAATGGTTGGAGATGTAAGCATAGATGTGTAGCATAGCCCAACACTGAAAACAGAACTGTAAGTACTGGTAAATGCACAAAAGGAAATGAAAAGAAAACCTTTTAGTTTCCATCACTGTTGCCAAAAAGATTTTCTAGTGTTTGACCCATTCAAGTTAGATATTCCTCAATTACAAGTTTGCCCATCATCTTTGTTTTTGACATATTTTTCAAAAGGAAGGAGGGTATATCGGATAGGGCAGAGGGTGTAGTAGATAGGGCACTGGGCTTGGAGGCAGGAAGAACTGAGTTAAATTATGGCATTTAGACACTTACCAGCTACATGACTCTAGACAAGTCACTTGACCTCTGTCTGCCTTAATTGCATCATCTGTGAAAAAGGGATAATAAGTGTACTACCTCCCAAGGTTGTTGGGAGGATCAAATGGGATAATATTTTTTAAGTAGTTGGCATAGTTCCCAGCATAGCAGGTACTTAACAAATGCTTATTTTCTTTCCTTTACCTTAACCTAAAGTTTCCATTTCTTGTTTTTTAGAACAATCACTTCAACCTTCATTCAGGTTTACTTAGTAAATCTATATGTACTTCATCCAATTATTGTTATATCATATCTGTATTTAGATATTTTAAAGTTCACAAAACATTTTCAGATGTACTTGATCACATTTGATCTTTACAGAATGCCAAAAAGGATGGCAGAACAGATAATATCCCAATTTTGTAGATAAAGAGCTTTCGGCTCATTGACTTTATGTGGCTTTTAAGGTCATATAGGTTTAAGTGGAAGACTTGGGATTTGAACTGAAAACTTCTGATTTCTGATGCTGAATGCATTCCACCATTCAATGCTACTTCTCTTGTTCCCCTGATAATTGTTAAGCTCTTGCAAAAATTTTGATTCAACATTTCTGAGCTTCATTTTTTCCCATCTGTGATAGGGCAGTAATTTGTAGCCAACCTTAGAGTGTCCTTGTGAAAATAATGAATAAATGAAAGTACACTTATTATAGTTTTCATGTTGAATTGTGCATTGTGCTAAGCACTAGGAAAACACATACAAAAGCAGAAACAGTCCCTGCCTTCAAGGATCTTACTTTCTACTAAGGAAAGACAATTTATCTGACGAGGAGGGGTCACAGAGGGGTATTTTGTCTTAGAAAATCACAGGAATGATAGTGGAACCACAAGAGAGTAATGGTAATAAATCCTTTTTTATTATAATGGCAATATGGGTGAATTATAGGGATAGGAATAGAGTGTGGGCAGCTGATGAAGCCTAGATATAGTGAATCACATGTTGCTGTTCATTTATATCTAACTCTTCTTGACTCCATTTGTTATTTTCCACTAGAGTGGTTTTTCATTTTCCTTCTCTGACTCTTTTTAAAGATACGGAAACTGAGGCAATCAGAGTCTGACTTAGGGTCACACAACTAGTAAATATGTGAAGCCAGATTTGAACTCAAGAAGATGAGTATTTCTGACTCTAGGTCTGGCATTCTATCACTGTGCCAACTAGTTGCCCTAGTGGACCAATGAGGAGCTCACTAATCAGAACAATAGTTCCAGAGAAAGAGTCCTCCCTAACAGTGTCTTGGCTTACAAAGAGGAAGCTAAAGTTGAGAGGGGTGCTTTCCCGTAGTCATAGGATCATAAATATTACATCCTCCTCTTTTGAGAGATAAGGAAACTGAGGCACAGGATGATTAAATAACTTGTCCAAGGACATTGTGGTAGCAAGAGTCAGAGCCTGGATATTAGGCAGGTATTCACTCTCATGTTGTTCTCTGTCCATTTTTCACCTTCTGTCACTTTCTGTAACATTTTTTTTCCTTCTTGCTTTCTTGATGGGTGGGAGAGGGAAAAATGGGAGGAAGAGAATTCAGAATTAAAAGAATAATATTGAACAAGCCACCAAAGAACTCCCTAAGAAAAGTTATTTGCCCTGACTTATTAATGATCTTTCAGTTCTCTACTCTACTTTGAAAATACCCACATGACAACATGTAGATAGAAGTCATCTCATAAATAAAAAAGCTTGCTTTAAAACAAATTAATAAATAATTTTACTAGATATTGAGTTTCCCTGATTGAGTGGAACAAAACATTGAAAAAATATGACTTTTAAGACTTCCTTCATTTTTGACTCTTGGCCACAGCAAAGACAATTATTTTGTTGTGACTCCTCTTCTTTAAAATTCAGTCTCTTTTATAAAGTTTCAAACTTTCACTCTCTAGGAAAGTCTAGGGCTTAATACAATCATGGTTGCAAGTTGTTTTAAGGTTCTTGGTCCAAGATTCCCATAGGATTGTCACATTTTAACATTTAATTTTCATTACTAATACCCAGGGCATAATGTCTCTGCTTGTAGAATTCCAGATTTAGTGAGAATCCACTAACTAGAAAGGGTACCAAATGCTTTCCCAGTCCCCACCTAGAGTCAATAGTAGGATACTTCTCAGTCCCATGTCCTGAACCTTAAATGTATCAGAACTGAGATTCCTTGAAAGGACATTTATATGTTTTTTGTATGTCAGAGTTGAACATCTATGAGGAGAAACTGTGGTATACTTTAGAGGCAAACAAACAAACCCAATGGAGCACAGAATTCTAAGACTCCAGGCCATTCCAAATTAAGATCAGGTAAGGGGTGAAAAAGGTCCCAAAGGGCTTAAATTCCAGCAAAATGGAATGAAACCAAATGAAGAATATGGCTCAAGGGATTTGAAAAAGAACCCTGTAGGAGAGGTACAAGAAGAAAGGGGTCAAATGCAGTTTTTTTGAGACAGGAAAATTAGACAAATGTTAATCCCATCTCTTTCCCTCCAGCTAACACTTATAAACTCCAAGCTCTTGAAGATTTCTCTCCTCTCTTCCTTCTCACCCTTCCCCCAGTTAAAAAATGAGACCAGCAGGCTCGGAATGGTGCTAGGACAGCCCCAAAACAATGGAGTAGCTCTTTCCCATGGATTTTGTTCAAATGCAAAGGGAGAGGCAGGAAATTGTGCGATTAAAAGGGGAAGCTCACCTCTTGACTTTGAGTTCATCTAGAGGTCTTGTGAAGAGGTGGGTCAGCTTGTTCCCTTGAAGTCTCAAATTCCAAAGCATGTGTGAGGTTTATTTTATTTTTTTGAAAAGCTGTTGGGGAAGTGGAGGTGGTCCACATGTGGCAAAGGGACCTGGTCTTCCCTCATGTTGATAAATAACAATGCGTGTAGTGCTTTTTACAGTAGATGGCAAGAAGCAAGGCAAAGGGCAGGCACGATTCCTTCCAGCTAACTCTGGCTGCTCCCCATCAAATGAAAACACCAAAGCTCAGGGTAAAACAATTTTGACAGCAAGTTAAGAAAGACTCCTGATTTGCCTGATAGTACCATTAGTGTTACCTCTCTACTATCTTTGGAGTCCTTCTAGTACTTCAGACTGGGTTGCATTTGTCATCTTCCACCTTTGCTGCTTTAAGAAGCTTCAAAAGAACTTAAAAGTCTTAGTTTCTATGAACACTGCAACCAGCTCTTGACAGAGGTACCTTTTCTCAACATTTGCGACTGTATATAGAACTGAATATTTTCTTCTGGCTCACATTCCACCATGGAATTCACAGCCTTCTGAGTATGGCATGTTGGGTACTTTCAATCTGGAGGTGATTGGCTCTATCTGGCACCCAACAAAATGCTATCTTCCACTTTGCTTCATAGGATAAGAGACTTGGAATCAAAAAGGGCCATCTAGTTCAACCTCCTTGTTATACAGATGAGGAAAATAGGTCCCAGACTGGTAAAGAGATTTGCTCAAGATCAACAACTAGTGGGGGACAAAATTAAGATTTAAAAATTGAGGTTCTCTGCCACCAAATATAGCCCTCTTTCCATGGGACTTGGGGGAATTGGAGATCCTTTAGACCCACTCAATCATTTTACCAATGAGGAAACTGAGGCAGTTAAGTGACTTGCTCTATCACACAGATATGAGTTGGCAAAATGGAAATGCAAAGCCAGGTTGTTAAATTCCAGATTCTAAACATAGGAATCATTTTGTTATGTTACAAATTACCTCTCAACTTAAAAAAATATTAAAGCCTTAGCATTGGATAGCTTTGGTGTCCATTGATTCATATAATATAATTTTGAGTTACTTTGCTACTCAGTCTCTAAAGGGCATTGAGTAAGAGTAAAAATGAAACTGAAGAGAACTGTGATTAAGGCATAAGCTAGGTGGCAGAGTGGATAGATTGGCTTCACGACCATGCAAAGCACTTCTCTGCCTCAGTTTTCTCAACTATAAAATGGGGATAATAACAGCGTTTCTCATATTGGTTTGTGAGGATCAAAGGAGACAACATTAATCTGTTTGGTTTTTTAAGTGCTTAACATGGTAAGTGCTATATAAATGCTTGTTCTCATTCCCTTTTCCTAACATATTACAACAATTAAGCTTGGACTCAGGAAAAGACTTCAGAGAAATTTCTACCTCTATTATTTACCAGTGCTGTAACCACTTACCCTCTCTGAAACTCTGTTTCCTTTCCTGAAAAGGGAAGGCTAGCAAAAATTCCTGTATAAACCACTTCTCAGGGCAATGTCAAAGCTCAAATAAGATAATATACATAATGTGCTCTGCCAAACTTTTAGGTGCTATATAAATGCTATGTTAGCAACTATTTTTAGCATAAGATGAAAATGAGACAAGTGCTAATGATAATCCTTATTATTAATAATAACAATAATTAACATTTATATTGCACTTTAAACTTTGCAATGCACTATGCTTGGATGATTTCAATTTATCCTGACAACAATCCTTTGAGGTGGATTCAATGATGGTTATTGCCCTCATTTTACAGTGGAAAAAAGAATTGGAGCCTCATCCGCACGGAACTTAAGTGACTTGTCCATGATCACACAATCAGTAAAGTGTCACTCATTGTTTAGTAATTTTATTAAACAATATTGTCTCTGTCAAGATAACAGCATTCAAGCCATTACAGGAAAATATGCATGTTGCTCATCCTCTGAAAAACAGATTTCCTGATTTCTTTTGGCAACTGATTTTAGTTTTTTTAAAAAAAAATCTTTACTCCCAAGAGGTGCTCCTGAAGTCTAACCTAAATCCCTCTGGCTGCTGATCAGGCATATTTTCTCTTCTGCAGAAGAGTTTGGGGTTATAGTTCCAGAGTCATTACTAAAATGGAGAAATCTTTGGAAGGGAAAGGAAGGATTTAAACAAAAAAAGTTAAGGAAAAGAAAATAAAACCTTGGATGCATAAGCCAAAATAACCCAGTTCTTGCAAGCCCTGTTTGGAATGGAGACTGTCACTATTAGCAGGAGACTCAAAGCCTTCTGGGGTAGATCAACAGGGAGGGAGACTGGTAAAACCAAACAGCCATAGGGAACACGTGATATGAACTGGGCAGGGGAGTTGGTTTTATTGTGGAGAAGAAAAGCTGGAGGGGGTGGAAGGGCAAAAAGCAATGGTAGGAGTAGGAGGGCCTAGAAGCAGCATCTGGGAGGTGGGTTAATTATTCCCAAAGCTGATTCATTCTCCAAAGCAGTTTACAGCTGGCTCACTTTTATTTTTCTTTCTTTTTAATTCTCATGTATTAATGTAGTTAGTGGTGGGTGGTTCTGGATGTCTTGGCACATCCAAATACCCAATGTTCTTGCTGCCTTATGTGATTCTCCAAAGGCCTGTCTTTAAATGTTATGGTTTTGCCTCTTAAGCATCCCCTTTTCCCATTATTTCTCCAGGTTTTTCTTGGGATGAGAGAAGAAAACCTCAGGAAAGTGCATTAAATTCCTCTGAATATCTTTTTGTCGCTCTCTAATGGAAGGTAGCTCAAGTATTATAACCCATTGTTGAAAAGAAGTAAATGGGGAGGCTGTAGAAACCAAATGAAGACATTGGTGCTGGTTTTCTCAATCTAACCCTAAAGATCATTCTCTGAGCCCCTTATAGAGGCTATTCCTTTACTTTGGGATTCTTTCATTTAAAAAAAATTTTTTAAATCCTTAGGAAAATATATTTCCCATTTCAATTTCTTTCACAGAAGGGGACATCTTCTTGATGGGCTAAATCACCTTAAGATAAGGGCAAAGGCTTTTGAAGTAAGTTTGTATGGTCCAATGATTTTGTTTACTCTAATTCTTTACAGTTTCTCCCTTGGGTTCATTTCTATAGGGAGACCCACAGCTGGCTGATAATTAGATTCTAGTCATTTAAAGTGGCCATGCACATTTTTAGTAGGTCTAATGGTCACATAGGAAAAAATACTCATCTCTAAGCACCTTCTGGGAGCATCTAGACCAAAAAAAAAAACCCTCTTTTTATAGCTTCCTTATCCAACAGCTTCTTTGAAAACATAAGGTTCATAGGCGATAGTATTGCAAAAATAAGGGCATGTGGTATTAAAGAAATCACTGCAAATAATCAGCATGATTAAACTTTTAAAACATAATCCATGTGTTATTAGGGAGATTGGATTATTTAGATTACTTGATAGGTGTTCCTCTCCTTAAGAACATCTAATATTCAAGGTATAATTATATATTCTTTCTCTTAAAGGAGGCAGATTCATGATGAGGCAAAATTAGCCACAGTTGTTTACAATTACAGGTTGTAAATTATCAAGTCACAAAAAAGATCATAGGATTACAGACTTTAGAACTAGAAGAGATCTTTGAAATCATTTAGTCCAACTCTCCAATCTCACTTCCTCCATTTTATAGATGGGGAAACTTGGACCTAGAGAGGTTAAGTAATTGACTCAAGATCACAGAAGTAATAAGTGGGAGTTCTGCACCTGAGCCCCCACCTCCAAATTCAGTGCACTTTCTACAATGGCACTTCATCACAGAATTCATATAGCAGATTTATTAGATGTGAAATACATATTGTCACACAAGGTCGATAGCTTATTGGTGTGGTCAAACCATTTAAAAAACACATTTTTTACAAAAGAGAGGGATATTTTTCAGAAATAAATGTGGTAGACAATACATACAGAAAGCAAAATTTAAATGTTAATGAAAACAATTTTTAGAAGTGCATTTATCATCTAGAAGATTTTGCATATGATTTAATTGATCAAATCTTGATTTGAATAAAATAGTTCTCAGGAGCATGGTCATTTCCTAAAATCAGGTAAACTCTCATTCTGCTGCCTAGCATTTGAGTCTGAAAATAGTGTATCAAATGCTTGCAAAACCAAGTGCTTTTCTGGTAAATGGTTAAAATAAGGTGTGAAGCGTGACAGTTTGGTATTTTAGTTCTCACGAAAAGGCAACTGGCAATTTACAGTGGGTGGGAGTGACTGAATGCTCTAATGGTTTTCATGTCTTTGGTGACAAAACGATAGTAGTTAACATGGCAAAGATAAAAACCCACATTAATATGTCTGAATTTAATGATGTCAAGAATGAAAAATGACTTTGTCTTTGATGGGGGAGGGGATGCATTCTTCTTCCTACAGGCCTGAGTCCTATGTCCCTAATATATTAGTAACAATGCTATCTAGTCCTCTCCAAGTGTAACTTTGGGGTCCAGAGCTTTGTTAGGGCTTCAGTTTTTGCCCATATTAAGCACATCTTCACTGAGCAGACTTAGCATTTACATTATTTGTTTCTAGGTGACTGAAAATGTTTGATAAGTGTGAAAATGAAGAATGGAAAGCTCCTCGATAGGTATGAGATTGTAAGATTAACTTGACAACTCAAGCATGTATTAAAAAAATCACATATATTAAAGTTTCCCT